>NC_086098.1:228038073-228338073 GCF_963921235.1 Mobula hypostoma
AAAACCTGCCTAGTTTTATACTCCATATGCAAAGTCCAGCATGCTCTCCAAAATGGTTAGCCTGACATTTCAACTACATTATACTCCATTTGCTGACTTCTTGCTTACTCTAATAACCTATTTCTTTTTCCAATCAGAGTGGGCCATGTTGCAAGGTACATGAAGAGAATTACTAAATACCAAGCATGTTATTTTCTTTGTGTCCAACTAATGTGTTTCCTGATGAATCTTCTTACTGTGTCACATTTTTTTGAAGAGCAACTGTTTGAGGAAAAAACACAAGCATACAGGTGGGATCCAATTTGATCTGATCCACAAGTTTTAAGTTCATTCCGTCAAGCAAAGTTTAAAATAATCATTGCATTTAAACTCTGATAATCCACTCTCAAATTGTTCAAAAATCCTAGTGCTATGATTTCTGGTTTGCTTATTGGTCACAAGTTCAAGCTGGATGTGTGTTTGGGGACAGGAATGTGGGTAGGTCTTTGAGTGGAGCTGCATTAGAAATGCTTGTATGTTTCAGCTCCATCTTTCCCCTCAAGTTGAAACTCACTGGGTTCTGTTTCTTTATACTCCCATTAAATCCACTGGACTCACTTTCCTTTTCCCTGTTAAACTCATTGGGTCCACTATTTTATAGCAGTGGGTGTACCTACATCTCAGGGACTACAGCAGTTCAAGAAGGCTGCTCATCACCACCTTCTCAAGGGCAACTAGGGATGGGCAATAAATGCTAGCTTAGCTGGTGACGCCTACATCCCGTAAATGAATAAATTTAAAAACAAGCTCTGCATTCCCCACTCACTGCCTCTAAGTGTGAATTTACATCTAGTTCTGACAGACTTCCCATAGTTTTTCTCTCACTCTTTCTTCCCATTCTGAAAATCGTGATGAGATTCCCTTTGTTATACTCATTGGATCATCCTTTATAATGTCCCATAGCTCTGCACGTTGCAAGCCATCTAGTCGGATCATTCCATAGATCAGAAGAAGTATATCAAACTGGTGAAAGAAGCAAAAATTCTGAATGTGCAATATTGTGTTAGTCACAGAGAAGATGCACTGCAAGTAAAGAAAGTTCAGGGGTCATGATGAGGTAGATTGAGAGATCAAGATTTCATCTTCAGCATCCAGTGGTCTGTTCAGTGTCTTGTAACAATGGGATAGAAGCTTTTCTTGAGCTTGATGGCATCCTGTCTGTTGTCCCATGCATTTAATTCATACAGCACTGGATCATAGTGGCTGCATTGTGTGCTGTCTGTAAAATGCACTGTAGCTACTCGTCAAACCTTAAAGCATCTTCTGAACCAGTGACCTTTGTAACCACGAAGGGCAAGAGCAGTAAATGCGGGGGAATACAAGGGTCAAGTCCTTGCCTTGGAAATGTATTTCCCTTCATTTATCATCTCTGGGTCTTGTTTCTGGGACTATAATGTTCTGGTGTTGACTGCATGGTGAAATGAACATGTGTCAGTATTTTGACAAATTTGTTGCCTGAATATGCTTCATGATGAACATGGTCTAGCATTCCTAAAGGTGTGTGTTAGAAACTTAGACGAAAATTCTTATATCTCAAATATTTCTCTTTTTATAAGGTGTTAAGCATTTTAAGTACTAGGAGTTAAGGATAAGTAGTTTAATTGCTATACAATTACTTTGCAATCTGAAATTGGAAGTGTTGATTTTCCATATTGTATTGCAGTATCAGTTATATGACACATGGTGAAATTATGTACTTGGATATTATGTTCAGCAATCTCTTATTGATTAGCTCTTATAGTTGTAGAATAACAAATTACTGCTAATGTGCTGACAAAGCAAATTTGTCTGCATCTTTGTTCTCCACACAATTTAATCAGGGAATTGTGAAATGTAGGCAAAACAGTTGGTGTGTAGTTTCCACAGAAAAAGGATGGGATTGTGTAGTCCAGTACTCAAGAAGCGAAAAGGTATTCTATGTACCAGTGCAATGTAGAAACATTTTGGCTTTGTTATGATAACCTCAGAAAACTTAGTTTCTCTTTGGAGCAATAAGCAAACTGCTGAGGGAACTTGGAGTGTCATGCATCATCAGTTTGGGGTGGGTGTGGGGAGGGGGCTAAGGAATTCCAAAACATTTTAGGTTGAAACCTTGCAACAGGACCCAAAATATTGACAATTACTTTATCCCCTTCAGATTCTGTATATCCGCCGAGTCCCTCCAACAAATTTTGTTGCTCCAGATTCTAGCATTTGCAGTCTCTTGAGTCTCTTCCTGGTATCTTTTTGTTTCAGAACTGGCCATTTCTCTAGTAGGTCTGTATTGATTCATTTTACTTGCCTCACCAGCAAGTCTGACCTGGCCTATTCAGCTCTGCCTTTTGTAGCTCTATTCTCTAGAAGGTCTAATTAATCAATTAACCGATTGTTCCATCAAAGCATATCACCGACAGATCATAAGCCTCTCTCAGCAATGTTCTCTTTATTCTATCCACACCCTAACCTCTCTGCAATTTAAAATTGCCTTCTTTCTTCCAGTTCAGATGAAGTGATATTACTCAGATACACTAACTCTTTCCACACGTGCTACAGTATATGCTTTTCATTTTCTGCTTTTATTTCCAATTTCTATCATTGGCAGTTACACTTTTGCCATGGGCATTTAAAATGAAATATCAGAATTAGTTTCTTTGCTGATAATGCAAGAATACTGTAGGGAAATCTCAACATGTTGTTTATTCAATAATTAAGTATAATTTATTTAGAGATGCAGTGTGGGACAGGCCCTTCTGGCTTTTTGAGCTGTACTGTTCAGCGACCTCCAACAACTCCCTAATCTAATCAGAGGACCAATTAACCTACTAACCGGTATGTCTTTGCACTATGCGGGGGGTGGGGTGGGGTGGAGAGACCGGAGCACCCAGAGAAAAACCCATACATTCCACAGGGAGGACGTATAATCTCCTTATAGAGGACACTGGGATTGAACTCCGAACTGTGCCCCGAGTTGTAATAGCATTACACTAACTGCTACATTACCATGGTGGTTAAATATTAATTGCTGATTTGTATTTAACTGTTAAATACAAATTGGCAGGTGATGTGGCAAACCCATGTTGTTGATCTCGCAAATCTGCAATCTGATGTATAGGCTGCACATAATTCTGGTGTTTGTAAGCTGTCGTGGTAATTCTTTGTGTAAATATTGAGTTGTTCTTTGTGCTCTCCTGATCATAGAACACTTAATGTCATTTTACTTGGCCTCTCAAAAATGCTGTTAGTATTTTTGTCAGGCCAAAGCTTCCATTTGAGCATAGTGCATGATTTCCAGGCAGACTCTCCCCCTAGTATGCAAGTTGGTGCTTGTATCCTAAAGGTGGTTTTGTTTTATTCATGTTAATCTCACGAAGATCTATGTTTAATCTCCAAATCAAGAGACTCCAGCCTGTCTAATGGCAAAAGGAATCGGGGGGAGGTGAGGCGAGTTGTTGGACATGTTGAATACGAGAGAATTAGTTGTGGAGGCACACAAAAATCAAGTCATAATGGGGCTAGTGGTGTTGTTCCCAGAGTAACTTCCCTGTCATTGTAAAATGAGAGCAATTCAGATGCTGGTTAGATGATTTATAAATAAAATGTTCAGTTAATAAAGCTTGTTAAAGCCAAATATATTAATTTAGAATCTACTCCAACTTCTTAACTGTTCTTATTTTAATTTAGTAACCCATGCATAATGAATGTTTAGAATGACTAGTGGATCTAGTATATGAGCTTTCATGAAAAGTGCATTTTTTCCTACATGCAACCTTAAATGTGTGGATAGTAGATTTACCAGTGTGAAGACTATATTGAGGATGGATGAGAAGCCTCTTCCAATTAGTCTCTAAAAGTGCCTGCAAGCTAGCTTTCCAGGCTATTTATGTTTGGGTCTGAAAATCTTTATGTAGCAATAACACAGCAAGAAGTCAATAAGTATGTAGTTTGATGGTGATTATGATTAAGAGTGGATTTGCTTGTGAATATTATGATTGTAGATACCTTATTGATCCCAAAGGAAATTAGTGCGTCACAGTAGCATTACGAGTGCACAGATATATAAATATACAAATATTAGAAGAGAAGTAAGAAAGAAAAAGTAAGTTACCTCAAACAGTCTAACAGGAGGGGCTCATCTCTTCCCCGGTTAGAGTGACTCATTATAGAGCCTAATGCCCGAGGGCAAGAATGACCTCATTCAACGCTCTTTGGAGCCGCGTAGTTGTATTACTAAGAGTGGTCTGTTCAGCCAAGGTGGCATGCAGAGGGTGAGAAACATTGTCCAGAATTGTCAGGATTTTCTGTAGGGTCCTTGTGCTACCACAGCTTCTAATTTGTCCAGTTTGACTCCAATAAACAGAGCCAACCTTTCTAATCAATTTATTGAGCCTGTTGACATCACCCATGTTGATGCATTTGCCCCAGCACACCACCGCATAGAAGGTTGTACTGGCGACAACAGACTGGTATAACATATGAAGGAGAGGCCTGCATACTCCAAAGGGCCTCAATCTCCTCAGGAAGTAGAGGCAACTCTGCCCTTTCTTATACTCAGCCTCTGAGTTGGTGCTCCATTCAAGTCTGAGGTACACCCTCAGGGACTTGAGTCCTCACCATCAGTAGTAACAGGGAGCAGTACAGGCTAGTCTTCATGAAATCCATCACCACCATCTTTGTCTTACTGATGTTGAGCTGCAGATAATTCGGCTTGCACCATTTGACAAAGTCCTCCACCAGGGCCCTGTATCATCCCTTTGTACACCCAACTATTGCTGAGTCATCAGAGGATTTCTGCAGATGACGTGAGTGTTGTATCTAAAGTCTGAGGTATAAAGGGTATACAGGAAGAGAGCCAATACAGTCCCCTATGGGGTCCCAGTGCTGCTTATAGCCATGTTTGACACAGCTCTTAAGCCACAGAAACTGTGGTCTGTGAGTCAGGTAGTCTGTTATCCAGGATACAATGGAAGTGCCAATCTGCACTGAATGGAGCTCTTCCCCTAGCAGTGAGGGCTGTATGGTATTGAAAGCTCTTGAGAAATCAAAAAAAAAACCTGATCTTCATAGTGCTGCTCTGCTTATCCAAATGGGAGCAGGCTCTGTTCATCAGGTAGATGACAGCATCATCGACTCCATTGTGCTCCTGGTAACAAACTACAGAGGATCAAGGGCTGATCCGAACAGGGGTCAGAGGTGAGCCAGGACCAGTCTCTCTAGGGTCTTCATGATGTGTGAGGTCAAAGCCACTGGACAGTTGTCATTTCAAGACTTTTGGTCGGCCCTTCATGTCCTCAGGTTGGAGGCTATAGACAAAATATGATATGTTGTTCCTCCACCCTGAGAGTGGTCTTATCATGGCAAAAGAGGAGGACCTGGACTGACATGTCTAAACGGGAATGTATAGAGAAAAGACTGGGGCCCTGAATGGAAAAGAGGTGGTAAATGGGCAAGTGTAGTATAGTTGTCACTTGCAGGGCAATGTGCCAGGAGAGATATTAGTGAGGAGGGACAAATGGACAAGGGAATCACGGTCAGAGTGATCTCTGAGGAAAGCGGAGAGTTGGGGGAGGGGCAGGGTGGTAAAGATGTGTTTGGTGGTAGGATCCTATTGAAGATGGTGGAAGTTACAGAGAATAATGCGTTGAATGCAGAGGCTCATAGTGTTTTAGGTGTTGTAGGAACTCTATCCCTGTTAAGGGGGTGAGAAAATGGGGTGAGCATGTATGTCCAAGAAATGGAGGAGATGCGGGTGAGGGCAGCATCAATGCTGGAGCAAGGTTCTTGAAGAAAGAGGGACACCTCTGATGTCCTGGAAAGGAAAGCCTCATCTTGGGAACAGATACGGCAGAGACAAAGGAACTGAGAAAAGGGAATAACATTTTTACAAGATACAGGGTAGGAAGAGGTATAGGCAAGAGAGCCAAAACAGTTTCTGTTTGTTTAAAAAATGTATAAAGTAAAAGTTGCGGTGTTACAGGTTTGAAAATAAAATTTCTGTGGAAATGTTTTATAGGATTTCTTAATTTTCATGGTAAAAGACACGTTTAGCTTTAATTGGATTGTTGTGAACTGACGCCATTGTGGAGATGGGTGTGAAGTCTGTTTTTGCTATGTAGAGCCTTTTGTGTGAAGTGCTTGCATGCAAGCCTGTACATTCTTTGAGTTCAGCAAAATAGTGCTTTGAATGCATAGAATCTTGTTTTTTAATTGGTGGATGGTTTGAGCTAAGCTTGCAGGAAGGCTGTCTGAGAGGTTCTATGTATACAGACTGCTGAATAACTCAAAAGCACCGGAAATCTCCCTTCCCTGAAGTGCTTATGTAAACTAGAGACAGAGCCAAAGCCTGCAAACCTATTTTTAGCTGCTGTGCTGCAGAAGTGGGAGGAGGAATCCCAGGTCACGTAGGAGGATGAATCAAAGGGAGTATCCCTACTGTATGCTGTAAACAAGTAGGTTCAGGTGGGCTTGTGTGCAGCAGAATTGAGGCAGAATGAAACAAAAAAAACTGGATCTCTTATAGTCTTGTTTCATTGCAGCATTTCCTTCAGAACACTTTCCCTCATCATCTGATCTTGCTTATGAAACTTGTTTCAATCTTTATCTTTTGTTATACAAATACAGCTAATAATTCTGTTCTTGGGGTAAAGATGTCCATGTGATCAAGATGGAGCATTGTTCTGAGGAATACGTGAGCTTTAAATCCGATGAGTACGCACTTCATTGGAAACTCAGACTCAGTTAATTTAAGGGGACTATTTCTTGGAAATTCCATTTTACATGCAGTAAATTTTCTCACATTCATATCTGATGTTTCTCGTATGATGTCTCATTATGACACAGGAGCCCATTCTATTTATGGGACTGTAGTCTCTCAGCAAAGCAATCCCGTCGGTTCCTTTCCCTATCAATTTTCTTAACTCCTGTGACAGCTCTCACACTAATTCTTTTGCCACTTAGCTATACTAAAGGGAGTTTATATTAATTTTCCAGCAACGCATACACAAAATGCTGGAGTAACTCAGGTTTTCAGGCAGTATCTGTGGAGGGAATTGAACAGTTGGCATTTTGGGACGAGACCCTTAACAGGGTCTTCTTCCTCTAACATCCTGTCCTTGGAATGTGAAGAGAAAAGCAGAAGACCTGGCGAGAGCCTACATGATCATTAGAATAACAATATCTTAAGGCCATGTTGGAACTTGGTTTGCTAGAACTGTGATGTGGCGGCAGTAATTATTGAGCAAGTGTGCTGCTGTGACTTAGGGGATAGGTTAGTAATTGGTACCTTTTGACTTGCAGAGATATCTTGACTCCAGCTCCTGCCCTACCTCTGGAAAAGACTGTATTCACTGTATCTGTTCTGGTGACATTTAAGATTTGTTTTCTTAACTGCAAATTCTCCACTTTCTGTGTTTTTGCTCTCACTCCCTCTTAACTAGATGGAGGATAGAGTTCTCCCTGTGCTTGCCTTCCAGTCCACCTGCCTCATATTCAACAGATCATCCTTCATAATTTTCTACCATCTTCAATGAAATACTACCATATTTTCTGCTTTAAGGGACTAAGCCCTTCACAACCTCTTGATGCCTCCTTCATATCTGCCTCTACCACTACCTGTAACAGTGCATTCCAGCACCCACCATTCTGTGTTTCAAAAAAAAACTAGGGACATTCATTTCCTGTGAACTTTACCACCTCTCACCTTAAATGTTATCTTAGACATTTTGTCCCTGGGAAAGATACCAACTGTTATTTTCTCTATGCCACTGCAGAGAAAACAACTCAAATATATCCAACTTCTCCTTATTGCATATGCCCTCTAGTCTTGGCAGCATCCTGGTAAGCCTCTCCTGTACCCTCTCCACGCTTTCCATACCCTTTCTATAATGGGCATACAGAATTGGATGCAAGACTCTAGTTGTGGACTAACCAGAATTTTACAAAGCTGCAACGTAACTTTCTGATGCTTGAACTCATTGCCTTGATCCCTCTGTATAATGCAGTGAACTGTACATATTCCCTTTATATTTGATCTCCCAAAGTGCAACACCTCCAATGTGCCTGAAGCACACTCCATCTGCCATTTCTCTGCAATATTTTCAACTATAGATCTATACCCAGCTGTATTTTTTTTGGGCAATCTTCCACACTATCTTTGATGTCCTAGTATTGATCCCTGTTGAATACCTCTAATTATGGGTGTCCAAACAGAGTAAAACCAATCAACCACTACAAGAGGTTCAAGTATGATCTCCGGAAGCTGCCTCACAGGCAAAATGGCAATTCCGAACTAAACTTGAATCAGTGAAGGATGCTTGGCAGTTGTGCCAGGGCTTGAATACTATCACCTCTTAAAGTTAAGTCAAGCAACATAGGTGACAGCTGGGCATATAAATAAGCTTCTCGATCAGCATTGATCTGTTGTGCCAAAAGGCCTGTTAGTATGTTGTAAGACTGTTATAAATAGTGAAACATTCACCTGAATGTTGCTTTTCTCTGTTTCAATTAAAGTTGAGCAGGCTTGAAGTTTGGACAGCCTAAATTTTGCATAGTTGCTCATGCATTTGCTCAATTAATAACATCAGAAGTGCAAACTGTTTTATGAAAGTGGTCAGCATTCTTGTTAATCATGTGGATTCTGGTTCCCCTCCATTGCTTAGAATCATCTTTCTATTATGAAAGAGATGACATTGCATTGGTAAAATGGCCAATAAGGAATAGTTGTTGTGATTGGAAGATTTAACAGATCTTTTAAATATTCAAATTTTTAAAAAACTTCTGTTAATCAGTGCTACAAGAGTTGAAATTGAAATGATTTTTGAAAAGCATAAAGGTACAAATGCTGTAAAATGAAATAAGCACTGGAAATATTGGGGGCACATAGCAGGCCATGCAGTATCTGCCTGATGAACATCTTTACAAATGGTTTGACTGTGGGTAGATGGTATTGTCAATTTGGTGGCCGTTACAGTGAGTAGAATAAACAGACTGAATCCCTTTTTGTTCTTATTCTATAAAGGCCAAGTGCACACTTCTATGCATTTTGTTGTCTCTGTAGTGAAATCTGAGGCATTAACGTACCCCATCACAGTTTAAAGGGTTAAATTACATGGAAACATTGCATATATTTAATTTGTAAACTTCTATTAAAATGGTGGTCAAATTGGGACACATAGAACAAAATAATTGGCTGGTTAGCTATCTTTCTGGTTAGCCTAACAAAGGGCTAATAGTACATTTAGAACAAGGTTATGTTGTGTGTGGTCAGGAAATGCATTCTCAGAGGTGTGTAAATTTAGAGCTTGGGCATTAGGCCAATAGAAAATTTTTTAAGCACAATGCAGTCATGTTACATTAGGGCATCAGAGAGTTGGGCCCATCGGCGAACAGAGTTCAACCCTGGATTGAGTAAAATTTAATGAAATGATGGGACAATATTAAAGGCCCAACTAGTGTCATTGTTCCTATGTTCTCATGGGAATTATAAATTTGTAAAGTGAAAAAGTTCTTGGTAAGCGCTAACAGAGTTTGTAGCCTTTGGTGTACCATAGTATACATATTTTGTATCTAGAATATTCTATCTGGACCTGTTGGCACAAAATTGTTTGAGGTTTACCTTCTGGGAACTATGGATCGAAAGAGCATGGTGGTCTGGGGCAATGTGAAAAGGTGGCAAAGGCATCAATGTTAAACATGACAGCACTTCTATTTAGAAGTTTAAGTAGACTCAGCATGTCAAAAAAAACTTGGATAAACTTCTATAGATTTACAGTGGGAGAGTACCCTAGCTGGTTGCATCACACCCTGGTATGGAAACACCAATGCCCAGGAAAAGAAAAGGTGGTAGAAATTGGTGGAAACAGCCAAATGCATCACATTTGAATGGAATGCTGCACAAGAAATCAGCCCCCCATCATCAAAAGCATTCACCATCCAGGCCATATCCACCTTCTTGCTCATACGATCGTGCAGGAAGTACAAAAGCCTTGGGTTCCTCCGACCAGTTCAAGAACATTTATTAACCTGCAACCACATTAGGCTCCTGAACCTGAATGGATAACCTCGTGCACCATTACTCTGATCTGATTCTGGTACCTACAGACTCACTTTCAAGAACTCTTTACAGCGTGTTCTCAGTATTATTTTGATTTCCAGTTTGTCTTTTGCACATTGCTTGTCAGTTTTGGTCTGTTGATGTCTGGTTTTCTCTAACATTCTATTGTTTTTTTTTCCCCCTGTAAATGTCTGCAAGAAGATGAATCTCAAGGTAGTATATGGTGACATAAATGTTCTTTGATGATAAATTTACTTTGACCTTTTATTAAATTTCATAGTAGCATTGAAAGTTTGTTTGCTTCAGTTTACATAGACAATGGCATAATTTCTGGGCAGCTGCATTTGATTTCTTTTGATATTCATGCAGAAGGTGTGTTTTTAGTGTATTCAGTATTGCAGTTCCATTGTTGTTGAATCAATCCCTTAAGGGCATCTTGCTTTGAAACCACTATCATGCCATTGCATTGGGTGTTCTTTGCAGCCGAGAGGTTAATCTTTGTGCTTAACTACACAATTTATGCTTAAATTAGGAGTATATTTTTTGTAATCATTTAAGACAGAGCATTTTCAGCAGAAGTGGTTGAGGCAGGTTCAATGTTGTCATTTAAAGTTAAATTGGACAGCTATATGGACAGGAAAGGAATGGAAGGTTATGGGCTGAGTGCAGGTCAGTGAGACTAGGTGAGAGTAAGAGTTCAGCATGGACTAGAAGGGTCGAGATGGCCTGTTTCCGTGCTGTAATTGTTATATGGTTATTTTTTATGAGAGTAGTCCTGGTTTTCATGGATTGTTTTATGGATAGTTGCACTATATTACAAAGTAGTATTGTAAAGGGAGGATGAGGCAACCGTGGCTGAAAGTCAAAGACAGCATAAAAGCAAAAGAGTGAGCATATAATAGAGCAAAAATTAGTGGGAAATTAGAGGTTTGGGAAGCTTCTGAAAGCCAACAGAAAGACATAAAGAGATACAAGATGAAAAATGAAGGTAAACTAGCTAATTATATAAGAAAATACCGGAAGTATTTTTTTCAGATAACTATAGTAAAAGAGAGGCAAGAGTAGATATTGGACCACTGGAAAATTACACTGGAGAGGTAGTAATGGTGGGGGGTGGGGGAAACGAAGAAATGGCAGACGAGTATTTTGCATCAGTGTTTACTATGGAAGACACTAGCTATATGCCAGAAATCAGAAATTCAAGAGTGTCAGGGGAAGTGAGTATAGTTGCTTATTACTAAGGAGAAAGTGCTTGGGAAGCTGAAAGTTCTGAAGGTAGATAAGTCACCTGGGCCAGATGGGCTACACCCCAGGGTTCTGAAGGAGATAGTTGAAGAGTTTGTGGAGGCATTAGTAATGATCTTTCAAAAATCACTAAATTCTGGAATGGTTCCAGAGGACTAGAAAATGGAAATGTCAATCTACTCTTCAGAAGGGAGGGAGGCAGAAGAAGAAAAACTATAGGCAATTTAGCCTGACCTCGGTTGGGAAGACGTTGGAATCAAATATTAAGGATGAGGTTTCAGGGTACTTAGATGCACATGATAAAGCAGGCCAAAGTCAGCATGGTTTCCTGAAGGGGAAATCTTTGCTGACAAATCTTTTGGAATTCTTTGAGGAAAGAACAAACAGGATAGGCGAAGGAGCGTCAGTGGATGTTGTTTATTTGGATTTTCAGAAGGCCATTGACAGGGTGGTTTGCATAAGCCTGCTTAACAAGATAAGAGTCCATGGTGTTACTGGGAAGATGCCATCATGGACAGAAGATTGGCTCACTAGCAGGAGGTTAAAAAGCCGGAATAACGGGGCGCCTTTTCTTATTGGCTGCTGGAGACTAGTGAAGTTCCACAGGGTTGGTATTGGGACTGCTTCTTTTCATGTACTATGTCCATGATTTGGATGACAATATTGATGGCTTTGTGGCCAAGCTTATGGATGTTATGAAGATAAGTAGAGGGCATGTAGTGTTGAAGAAGCAGGGAGTCTGCAGAAGAACTTGGGCAGATTGGGAGAATATGTAGAAACGTGACCAATGGAATACAGTGTAGGGAATTGTATGGTCATGCACTTTGGTAGAAGAAATAAAGGCATAGACTATTTTTAAAAATCAAGAGGTGCAAATTCTGTCCTTGTCCAGAATTCCCTAAGAGTTAATTTGCAAGTTGAGTCGGTGAGAAGGAAGGTAAATGCAATATTAGCATTCATTTTGAGAGGACTAGAATATAAGAGTGAGTATCTAATGCTGAGGCTTATAAGGCATTGGCCAGACTGCACTTGGAGTAAGTATTGTGAACAGTTTTAGCCGCTTATCTAAGAAGTGCTAGAGTTGGAGAGGGTCTGGAGGAGATCCATGAGAACTATTCCAGGAATGAAAGGGTTAACAACATATGAAGAGCATTTGATAGTTTTGAGTCTGTACTTGCCGGAGTTTAGAATAGTGGGGGATGGGGGAGTCCTATTGAAACATATCAAATATTGAAATACCTAGATACAGTAGATGTGGAGAAGGCATTTCCTATAATGGGGGAAGTCTGAGACCAGAGGGCACAGCCTCGAACAGATGGATGTCCACTTAGAACAAAGATGAGGAGGCATTTCCTTAGCCCGATGATGGTGAATCTGTGAAATTCATTGTCAAATCATTGAACGTTTGAGTATATTTAAAACAGAGGTTGACAGGTTCTTGATCAGCAAGGGTGTCAAAGGTTACAGGGAGAAGGTGGAGAATGGGGTTGAAAGGCATAATAAATCAGCCATGATGGAATGGCACAGCAGACTCGATGGGCCAGATGCCCTAATTCTGCTCCTATGTCTTATCTATTAGCAGTAGTTTCATATAGTTTATAATTCATATTTATTTAATCACAAATGAGAAAATCTGCAGCAATCCAAAGCAACACACAAAATGCTGGAGGAACTCAGCAGGCCAGGCAGCACCTATGGAAAATAGTACAGTGAACATTTCGGGCTGAGATCCTTCATCAGGACTGTATTAAAAAAGACGAGTAGAGTTAAAGGGTGGGGGGGAGGGAGAAACTGAAGATAGGTGAAACTGGGAGGGGGATGGAAGTAAAGAGTGGGGAGTTATTGGTGGAAGAGATACAGGGCTGGAGAAGGGGAAATGTAATAGAGGACAGAGGCCATGGAAGAAAGAAAAAGGGGAGGAGCACCAGAGGGAGAAGATGAGGTGAGAGGGGGGAAAAAGGGATGGGAAATGGTGAAGGGGTGGCATTACCAGAAGTTCAAGAAATCAGTGTTCATACCATCAGGTTGGAGGCTGCCCAGACGAAATACAAGGTGGTGTTCCTCCAACCTGAGTGGCCTCATTGCTCATTCTCTCTCCCTTCCACACACCTTTTAATTCTCCAGTCCTGCCAAAGGGTCTCGGGCTGAAACATCAACTGTATGCTTTTCCATAGATGCTGCCTGATGAGTTCCTCCAGCAGTTTGTGTGTGTTACCCATATTTAAGATACTTCATCTGCAGTTCATGGAAAATCTTGCAGGATGCTACATTCTTACTGAAAAGTCTTATCATACATTGAGAAACAAACCTGTCCTGTTCAGTTTGTTCAAGATGAAGAACAACAGACTGGACATCTGGATATGCAAATTATTTGGAGCTGAACTTGGTGCGGTAGTTGACTGGCATTCATCAGCAAATTTGATATGAACCAAGTAGCCATGAACATGGCTTTGCAGTAGCTTCCTGTGTTTGAAACGCATAAAGAAAAGACTAGAAAAGCATAAAGAAAAGACTAGTGAGCATATAGTAATACTATATTGAAAATATTTTAATTCTGGACCATTGGTTTTAAATTTAAGTTGGTCAAAGCTTTTGATTTTGATTAATAAAGGCAGTCTAATAACAAAGGCTTAATGAGTAAAATCCAAAAGATTTTACAACAGTTCTGCAACAAGGTGTGCATGACTGAGCTGAGCCTGCTTCCATGCCATGTGACTTTATAACTTAATTTTCAAGTAGCAATTATTACTTACTGTTTGTTGTGCTGTTGACGTTAAGGACGGTAATGAAGATCCTGTATCTCTGTCTTCCTTGGCTGTCTTCTTTATTGTGCCCCAGGTGTGGTTCAGGGTCCTCATTTCTGCCTCTACAATATGGAAACAAGTTGTCTTTGGTCTTCTGCGTTTCCTCTGGCCTTCAGGGGCCCATAAAATGCCGTCTTGATGATGGAGTTGGCCTCTCTTCTCATCATTTGCCCAATCCAGCTCCAATGTTTCCTCATGATGATTGTGGCCATGTGCTGTTGATGACACTGAAGGAGTAGGGTGTAGTTGGAGATCTTCCTTGGCTAGAAAATGCAGAAGATTTTCTGGAGGCTCATGGTATGGAATGACAACAACTTGGCAAGGTATTGTCTGTCATGAACAAGGTCAGTTGGAGAGTGCCTGGCCAGTACAAGAACATGGATAGCTGCCCAGGTAGGTGAATCTGCCAGTACTATGTAAGCTAGCGCCGTATACCTTAATGGGAGATGGAGACTCTACATTGAAGGTTGTGGTCTCAGTCTTTCTCTGGGTGATTGAGTCCAACCTGTCCACCAAAGGTATACAGCTGCTGAGTTTTCTCTTGCATGTGTTGGTATGTATGTGATAGTAATGCGAGGTCATCTGCAAAGTCAAGGTCTTCTAAAGTAGAGAATAGAGTCCATCTAATGTCTTTCTGCATATCATTCATTGTTTGCCTCATAAGCCAGTCGATCACCTGGTTAAACAAACTCTCCGACATCACACAGCCTTGCCTGACTTCTATCTTGACTTCAAACCTCAAATTGCAGTCTCCAACTGTGCAGATGAAATTAGCACAGAAGGATATGCTGGACAATTTTGACCTGAGAATTCACTAGAGGCTCCTCCCTATGGATGCTATCAATTATTGGAGTTTGCTTTATACAGTTCGGAGGTCGTGCATCAAATTACAGTTGAGAGCTTGACTTCTGTTATGCTTATTAAAGTGGCTTCATCTGAGTCTCTTGATAAAACTTTCATACAAATTTAATGTATCTATAGTTCAAGCTACTTTGGAGACTTGATTCTTAGAAAATACTGCTCTTATTAAAACCAGCTCAGAAATTATCAAAAAACATTTTCAACCCCACTGTTCTTACCTTCCTGGTGGTCTGAAAGTGTTCTTCAGTTTCTAAAATGAAATTTTAGTTTCTTGAGCAAGTAGTTCCTTGGTTTATGCACCAGAGCATTCTTAATTCATAAATCTGAGGCTGCATGCCTAGACATCATTGGATAATCAACTCCTTGCTGTTCTAAATATACTTTTTGTACCTAATTAAGGATAAATCTCCAATCTGTACTGATCATCGCAGTACAAGTAACAAATCTGCAAGAATTTTTGTCTCTTTCTTATGTAGATTTCTGTTTGGCTTTCTTGTTTATTTACATGTTTGCCAACCTAACAAACAACTTGTAGGACCAGGGCATTCAAATCTTCAAAGTTGCTCTATCATTTAGTAAGGTTATAGTGGATCATCTTCAATTCCACAACCTTCTTTTCCCCTATGTGCATTCCAAAATCTCAGGATTACTACCTTGGGTATATATAGTGATTGAATGTCCATAATAATTCATGGTAAAAAAATTTCTAATATTCAGTCTGAGAAATTTTTTTCCTTCATGTTCCAAAGTATGGCCCCTTATTCTAACGCAAACATGAGGAATCCTGCAGATGCTGGAAATTCAAGCAACACACATCAAAGTTGCTGGTGAATGCAGCAGGCCAGGCAGCATCTGTAGGAAGAGGTACAGTTGACGTTTCGGGCCGAGACCCTTCGTCAGGACTAACTGAAGGAAGAGCTAATAAGTGATTTGAAAGTGTTTCAAATCTCTTACTAGCTCTTCCTTCAGTTAGTCCTGACGAAGGGTCTCGGCCCGAAATGTCGACTGTACCTCTTACTAGAGATGCTGCCTGGCCTGCTGCGTTCACCAGCAACTTTGATGTGTGTCCCCTTATTCTAAAGTGGCAGCCCTCTAGTCTAGCCTGACAAAATTTCCTTTGTAAATTCTGAATCAAAGCTCTAAGGAATGCAGTCAATCCCTAGCTATATGGACCCCTTTCACTACAATGAGCCTATTCACTTTACCCACTCAAATGATTGTTACCAAGGCTCTAGTCAGATGATCTTTCCTGCATTGGTAAAGGCCGCATGATGTGCTGTTTTTGACGAGAGCAAAGGGTAATGGTCTATGGGCAGGCCACACTGAGATCCCCTCCAGTCTGCCTACCAGCCCCAACTAGGAGTTGAGGATGCCATCGTCTACCTGCTGGACTGTATCTATGCCCACCTGGACAAGCCAGCGAGCACTGTGAGGGTCATGTTTTTTGACTTCTCCAGTGCGTTCAACATCATCCGCCCTGCTCTGCTGGGGGAGAAGCTGACAGCGATGCAGGTGGATGCTTTCCTGGTGTCACGGATTCTTGATTACCTGACTGGCAGACCACAGTACATGTGCTTGCAACAGTGTGTGTCCGACAGAGTGATCAGCAACACTGGGGCTCCACAGGGGACTGTCTCATCTCCCTTTCTCTTCACCATCTACACCTCGGACTTCAACTACTGCACAGAGTCTTGTCACCTTCAGAAGTTTTCTGATGACTCTGCCATAGTTGGATGCATCAGCAAGGGAGATGAGGCTGAGTACAGGGCTACGGTCACATGGTGTGAGCAGAATTATCTGCAGCTTAATGTGAAAAAGACTAAGGAGCTGGTGGTAGACCTGAGGAGAGCTAAGGTATCGGTGACCCCTGTTTCCATCCAGGGGGTCAGTGTGGACATGGTGGAGGATTATAAATACCTGGGAAAACGAATTGACAATAAACTGGACTTGTCAAAGAACACTGAGGCTGTCTACAAGAAGGGTCAGAGCTGTCTCTACTTCCTGAGGAGACTGAGGTCCTTTAACATCTGCTGGACGATGCTGAGGGTGTTCTATGAGTCTGTGGTGGCCAGTGCTATCAGGTTTGCTGTTGTGCGCTGGGGGCAGCAGGCTGAGGGTAGCAGACACCAATAGAATCAACAAACTCATTCGTTTGGCCAGTGATGTTGTGGGGATGGAACTGGACTCTCTGACGGTGGTGTCTGAAAAGAGGATGCTGTCCAAGTTGCATGCCATCTTGGTCAATGTCTCCCATCCACTACATAATGTACTGGGTGGGCACAGGAGTACATTCAGCCAGAGACTCATCCCACCAAGATGCAACACAGAGCGTCATAGGAAGTTATTCCTGCCTGTGGCCATCAAACTTTACAACTCCTCCCTTGGAGGGTCAGACACCCTGAGCCAATAGGCTGGTCCTGGACTTATTTCATAATTTACTGGCATAATTTATATATTACTATTTAACTATTTATGGTTTTATTACTATTTATTATTTATGGTGCAACTGTAACGAAAACCAATTTCCCCCGGGATCAATAAAGTATGACTATGACTAAAGTTACTGCATCATGACATTCTGGATTCCCATAGCCTAACATGCAGTCATATCCACTGCCCACATCTAGACTGCTACCTCGCTTTAGTGTTGTGATTGCTTCCTGGTTCAAGCTACCTCATCCACTCTCCTCAGGCTCAGTGGTCTCCAATTCAGACTCTGTTCAAAAGCTCTGAGCGAGTGTTGAAGTCGCAGGCAATTATGTGGGCAAATCAGAAAACATTGTTAATAGCAGAGGGCCAGGCACTGCTGAGAGATTGGAATGCTGCCCTCAGATCAGGGAGTAAGATGGCTCAAGTCAGCAAGAGCTGCCGACAAAATGGGACTATCCACAGAGAATTTACAGCCACTTCTGTGACATCAGAGACACGAGGCTTTGCAGTTGGGCATTCAAGCCATAATGGACTACAACTCCACCCTGCACATCAACAGTGTCTCATCTCTTCCCAATGGGCCGAAAGTCTTTTACACGTGGCTTGATGCAGGAATGATGTGCTGTTGAGGAAGGCCTCATTAACAATGACAATGAGACGGCATACAGAGAGAAGATAGAGCAGCTTGTAGAATGGTGTGAGTACAACTTGAGTCTCAATGTGGACAAAACTAAGGAGATCATTATGGTAGAGCGGTGGAAACTGACCAATCCTCACGGCACATGCATAGCTCCAATGTGGTTAGTGTTGGGAGCACCAGGTTTCTGGGAGTGCTCATAAGACTATCTCACCTCATCCCTACACACCATCTCTTTCGTGAAGAAAGCACAGTAGTGTTGTAACTTCCTAAGGAATTTGAGGTGAGCCCCCGCACCCATTCTAACCAGTTTTTACCCAAGCACCATAGAAAGTGTCCTGACCAGCTGCACCACTTTCTGAAAAGAGAATTGCAAGGCGTACAGAGGACTCCTGAAGGATCATTGGGTTCCTCCTTCCACCCATCTGAGATACGTATCAGGAGCGCTGCATACACAGGGCCCTTAGCATTGTCAAGGATCACTCCCGTCTGTCCCACAATCTTTTTGAGCCCCTAGCAACAGCCAGGGATATCATAGCATTAGGATAAGGACTTTTAGGATAGGAAACAGGCCTTCAGACTACTGAACTTCCTGTCACCACCTCGGTCTCATTGAGTAACAGGCCCCAGTAGCATTTTACTGTTTATTTTTTGACCTTATGCTGAATTCCAGTCTTCTGGAATATATTTTATATGTTAATTTGTGGTAATATTTGTGTTGTGTGTGAGTTGTATGTATGTGTTGTGCACCTTGGTCCTGAGGAACGTTACTTTGTTTGGCAGTAGCCATGTACCTGGTTGAATGACAACAAATTTGAAATTGAACTTCACCCTCCTCCAACATTTTCTTGCTCTTGCTGGAGATTCCTAAACTAACCAAAGTGCCACCTGCAAAATTACACTGTTCAAGTACACCATTTGACCAGCTACTGATCTTTGATTTAATTATAAATTAAATTGTAGTGGTGTCCCCCGCTTTTCAAATGTTCGCTTTATGAAACCTCACTGTTACAAAAGACCTACATTAGTACCCTGCTTTTGCTAACAAAAGGTGTTTTCACTGTTACAAAAAATCAGCGCGCGCCCCGAGCAGCCGCTCTCCGCCGGATTCGGAACTGCATTCTCGCCGGCATTGCTTAAACATGTGCCTGTGAGCAGCCGTTTGCAAGATGAGTTCTATGGTATTGGAAAAGCCTGAAAGAGCTCGTAAGGATGTTACACTTAGCATAAAACTAGACATAATTAAGCGTTTTGATCGTGGTGAATGAAGTAAGAACTAAGTGAGTTTGGCTTGTGGAAGCTGACGAAGATGATGTTGAAGAGGTTTTGGCATCCCATGACCAAGAACTGATAGGTGAAGAGCTAATGCAATTAGAAGAGGAAAGGATAACAATCGAAGCCGAATGAGTAATGGTAAAGTACGACTTTAATTTTGAAAGGGTACGTCGGTTTAGGGGATATTTGCACGATGGTTTGAGTGCTTACAAAGAGCTGTATGATAGAAAAATGTGCGAGGCTCAGCAGTCAAGCAAGCCTTCCACATCAGCCACAGCAGACAACGAACCTCGACCTTTGACATCGAGGCGGGCAGTCATAGGAGGAGATGAGCTGCCTGCTCTAATGGAAACAGACGACGATGAGATGACACCCCAGTGTCCCACCACCCCAACACCCAGGCCAGGGACATATACGGATTTGCGGAGAATGTAGCAGTAGCCAGGAGACGCACAGCACATCTTTAAGAAAAAAGCCAAAATAAACATGCTAATTAATTAGGTGCCGCCCGACACGTAATTGTCGGCCCAGATCAGAGGCAATGCAATCGGAACTCAGCACTGATCTGGGCCGACAATTGCATGCCGGGTGGCACCTAATTAATTAGCATGTTTATTTCGGCTTTTTTCTTAAAGATGTGCTGTGTGCCTCCCGGCTACCGTTGCACTCCCTGCACGCTTCGCGGATCAGTATCGGTTCGCTGCCCGGAGGGTGGGGGCCACTGCACCACCCAAACTCCGACTCAGTCTAACACACCATCATCAGTGTGCTCCGTGCTTTCCCAATTCCGGTAAGTGCTACTACACTGTACATACATTATTTCTACTTTATATCGGCTGTGTATTTTTACGTGTTATTTGGTAATGATTTGGCAGCTTCATAGCTTAAAGGTCACTGGAGAGCGCTTGCGCCGTGTTTTTGCCGACGGCGTTTGTGTGAGATTCTCGCTACAGAGAACAGTTCAGGCAATGATTGTGGAAAAGTATTTCTACTTTATATAAGCTGTGTATTTATCATATCATTCCTGCTTTTACTATATGTTACTGTTATTTTAGGTTTTATGTGTTATTTGGCATGATTTGGTAGGTTATTTTTGGGTCTGCGAACGCTCACAAAATTTTCCCATATAAATGGTAATCGCTTCTTCGCTTTACGACATTCCGGCTTACAAACCGTTCCATAGGAACGCTCTACCTTCGGATGGCAGGGGAAACCTGTATACTGTAGGGAATGGAGTGAATGAATGTTGAGTATTTGA
The DNA here is from genome assembly GCF_963921235.1 of Mobula hypostoma. Lineage (NCBI taxonomy): Eukaryota > Metazoa > Chordata > Chondrichthyes > Myliobatiformes > Myliobatidae > Mobula > Mobula hypostoma. The sequence goes on from NC_086098.1 coordinate 228,058,650, forward strand.
ATCCCAGATGTTTTAACTTCTGGGCATTTGATAAATCATTATATGTGGCTTGAGTTGTGTCCTTGAGCAAGGCACTTAATCACACATTGCTCTGCGACGACACTGGTGCCAAGCTGTATGGGTCCTAATGCCCTTCCCTTGGACAACATTGGTGTCGTGGAGAGGGGAGACTTGCAGCTTGGGCAACTACTGGTCTTCCATACAACCTTGCCCAGGCCTGCGCCTTGGAGAGTGAAGACTTTCCAGGCGCAGATCCATGGTCTCGCAAGACTAACGGATACCTTTATATGTGACTGTCCGTTTTGTCACATTTGATTGTTGTCTTCAAAGGTGCAAGACATCAGCTTTCATGTACAGGCTGAAAACCACCAGCATTTAAATGTTATGTTTCACTCGGTGCTCAAATTAGGCAATTACAGGAATTGACTTAAGAACCTGGATAATGACCTGGAAGCAGTATTTATTGTACTAATTGCCAGGAACTTGAAAAAAAGAATTAACCAAATGAACTGTTTGCATATGTACATAAAATACTATGCTGCTTTAAAAGTTCTGATCGTAAAGCTTTAATTGTTGTATTCTGTTATTTGGTTACTCTGCCCAAATGTTGTAAAACTATATTTTCTGCCTTAACATTGACAGATGTAGCAGATGTTCTGCATAGAACTTGCATTCTAGTAATTTAATCATTAAATTTAGACTACATTCTTTTGTGCAGGAAAGAACAAAGGCACAGATTCAATTTTGTAAGATGAGAATGCTTAAATATAAGCTGATCAAGAGATTTAACTTTTTTAACAAAAAGTAACACTCCACAAAACCATTTGTCAAATGACAAATAAGCAGAAAGGATTAAAGTTAAAGTTATTATCTTGGGTCATAGCTTAATGGTTCTCAAGTTAAAGACCAGTGTAGGGAGACACAACATGATGAAATATACTTTTAATGTTAATTTGAGGAAGTTGGAATTTAACAATGTGGAAAAGTTTCTCTTCTGCTTTAGTCAGCCTTTATTTATGCATTCAGTTTTGGCTAGCATGAATGTATTTAAGTTTTCTGTTTAAGTGGTATGTTCACCACATTGATTCCATGGATAAAATGCTAATTAATGGCAGATTGTACATCCTGATACTAGGTTTCAACCCAAAATGTCAGTGATTTCTTTTCTCTACAGTTGCTGCTTGACCAGCTGAGTTTCTCCAGTAGATTATTGAAGGGTTGTCCTAGTAGAGCATTTGAAAATGCTGAAGGGTTTTGATAAAATGGATGAAGGAAAAAATCTTGGTGGCATTGATTAGGGCAGGGGTCCCCAACCTTGTTTGCACGCAGACCGGTTTAATATTGACAATATTCTTGCGGACCGGCCGACCGGTGGCGGGGGAGGTGGGGCGGGCGGTGTTCAAGTAGGGTTAAACTCACCTCAACACGTCTCTTACAGTTAGGGTTGCCAACTTCCTCACTCCCAACTAAGGGACAAAAGTAGCAGTCAAATCCTGATGAAGGGTCCCGACCCAAAACGTCGACTGTACCTCTTCCTATAGATGCTGCCTGGCCTGCTGCGTTCACCAGCATTTTTTGTGTGTGTTGACGGGAAACTTGCGTTTACCCCGAGAAAGACTACCATGACCATGAAACCTTGCGCGGGCACCTGTGCACGCATGTGTGACGTGCGCATATGTGATGTGTACGTGCCGATTTTTTTTTCCTGCAAATTGGTTTTGGCTTAATCTTCCTGACTACACAGTACATACATTATTTCTACTTTATATAGGCTGTGTATTTATCATATCATTCCTGCTTTTACTGTATGTTAGAGTTATTTTAGGTTTTATGTGTTATTTGGTTTGATTTGGTAGGTTATTTTTTGGGTCTGGGAACGCTCAAAATTTTCAAATATAAATTAATGGTAATTGCTTCTTCGCTTTACGCCATTTTGGCACGAAAGGTTTCATAGGCACGCTCTACCTTAGCGGGGGAAATACGGGACAAGGGCGGTCCCGTATGGGACAAACCAATTTAGCCCAATATACGGGATGTTCTGGCAAATATTGGACAGTTGGCAACCCTATGTTCAAATTCAACAGTGCGTGACAGGGAATGAAGAAAGGTGCAGCTGACTCATATCGTTTCCTCGCGTCCGGTAGCACATGCTTTGCGGCCTGCTGGTTGGGGACTGCTGGATTGGGGGAAGGATCCAAGCCAATATGATGTTAACATTAGATAGTTTGAGAATGATATCAGGAATCACAGGCTTACCTTCAACAATAAGCTGATTGCTGGATTACTTAAATTTCAAGGCAATTGAAATTTTTATTGATGTTCAAATAGTTATGATATGAATGATGAAGTAGTTATGAAAAGCTGAATGACTAATTCGAGTTCCCATACTTGTAAAGCAGATGCTTTATTCCTATTTAGTAGAGTAATGCATGATTGAATACCCATTTTGTCAGAATGAAGCAAATGCTTTAAACGTGAAACTACAGCAGTTATTCACCATCCTTTGAGACTTCAAGCTGCAATTCAACAGTCAATAAGGACATGACCAGCATACATGATGTGGGGAGGGATGAGATGACAAGGGAGTCACATGGAGATCGATTCATATGGAAAGCATATAGTGGTGGGATGGGGGAAGGAAAAGATGTGCTTAGTTGTAAATGGTCGAAGATGGGTAAGAACAAGGAGAATGTTATGGCAGTGGTAGGTTGGGGTGAGGGCAAATATACAGGAAATGGAGGTGGGGAAGTATCAATAATGATGGAAGGGAAACCCTGTTCTTTGAAAAAGGAGGACATCTCAGATGTTGAATGTAAAGTGTCATTGTAAAAACATGCGGTGGAGACAGAGGAACTGAGAAAAGCGAATAGCATCTTTAAAAGTGACAGGGTGGGAAGAGGTAATGGCAAGATAACTGAAGGTCAGTAGTTTTGTAAAAGATATGTCTTCAGAGATGGAGTCAGATCAATAATGGGGGGAGATGTCAGAGATGGACCAAATAAATTTGAGTGCAGGATGGAAGTTAGAGGCAATTTTGATGAAATTGACAAGCTCAGCATGGGTACAGGAAACAGCACCAGTGTAGTCGTCAAGGTAGAGTAGAAAGTGTTGGGATTGTTACTAATGTAAGGTTGGAACATCGATGGTTCTACATATCCAAAGAAAAGGCAGGCATAGTTGGGCCCATATGGGTGCCCTTGGTTCCATCTTGGCTTTGGAGAACGTGGGAGGATCTGAAAGAGAAATTGTTGAGGGTGAGAGCCAGAAAGAAGCAGAGAGCTTTAACACGTTCTGGATTGGGTGGTGGGGGTGGGCGAGGTAGAAGTGTAAAGGGACTGGATGTTCTTAGTGAAAATGAGGTGATTGGAGCCAGGGAACTTAGTGATTGAAGTGATTGAGAGTGTTATGTGTTGCAGATGTAGTTAGGAAAGAGGACAAAATAGAGTTGTGATATTGTCACGTACTCCGTGACGGGTTAAAGAACCAGCAGAAATAGAAAACACTTTGGAGTCCAGTATTTTTTATTTTTTTTATATATATACACACATACATGCATACATACACACACACACACACACACACACACACACACACACACACTCTTTCATATATTTCCACATTTAACATACACACATGTTAAGTGTGGAAATATATGAAAACCAAGCTTCTTCAAGTCTAGGGGTAAATAGATAGTCTTATGATGATGAGTAAAGTTCAGTTCAGTTCGTGGTATTGAATTGAGTAGTGATAGAGAGAGAGAGAGGTTTGAGTCTTGAAGGTGAACTGACACCGTTGATCTTCCCGTTGTCCTCCGAAATCCTTTAGAAGTCACCGACTGTGACCACAACAAAGGGGACCGTTCTTCTGTGGTGGAATTATCAACCCAGGTGAGGGTCGGACACACAAATAACTCCCCACCGGTCACACCCTTTTCACACTGCGAGAGCCACTGATCGATCTGCCTGTTCGTTCCTCCAAAACCCACCTTTTCTGTGGGCACAACAAAGCTCATTCAGTGTCCAAAACCATGTGTCTGTAGGTCTAACAACTGATCTTCTATTTATCTCACCGTGTTGAATACCAGCTGTCTATCAAGCAGCTGCTCCCTTCTCTCTCTGTAAGAACTTGGAAGCTGCCAGTGTCCTTGCAGAAAGTATAAACAAACTGTGGGCAGTCTTTGCCTCTCTCTTTCTAACAAGGGATCTGTGTTGAATAACTCTCTTTTTCCATAGTAACCCAAAAGCTGACAGCAGTAGTCAGTGTCCTTGTAAAAGTGTAAAAACGAGCTGAAAGACAGACTCTGCCTCCCTCTCCCTCTCCCTCTCCCTCTCCCTCTCCCTCTCCCTCTCCCTCTCCCTCTCCCTCTCCCTCTCCCTCTCCCTCTCCCTCTCCCTCTCCCTCTCCCTCTCCCTCTCCCTCTCCCTCTCCCTCTCCCTCTCCCTCTCCCTCTCCCTCTCCCTCTCCCTCTCCCTCTCCCTCTCCCCTCTCCCTCTCCCTCTCCCTCTCCCTCTCCCTCTCCCTCTCCCTCCCCTCTCCCTCTCCCTCTCCCCCCCTCCCCCTCCCCCCCCTCTCCCTCTCCCTCCCCTCTCCCTCCCCCTCCCCCTCCCCCTCCCCCCCCTAGAAATCCAGAAGTTAGTCTCAGTTCTTTCCTGTGCCTTAAAATGACAGTCCACAGCAAAAAGGAACCCCAGGGGTACATAACAATATGCAGATACAAGATGGGCAGGAGTTGGCAGAAACAATGGGCCTACCGGGACAGGTGATAACTTGTTACTTAAATTCCTGTGGGTGACAGCACAGTAAGGGATAGTAGCTATCTTTGGCAGCTTAATTAGTCTTAATTAGACACTTGAGTGAGTCCCAGGTGAATGGAAATAGCAAATAAATTATCTTGCAGTAATTCCTGTTCACCTGTGCTTATAAATTATCCTTTAGATTTGAAGCACTAAAAGATTACTATAGTTGAGAAAATATTTGACTAAAAATGCTGCACGCTATCTGTTCAAGTAATGCCTTTTGAAGAAATGGTGTGTAATTAGGAAATGGGGAATGGAGTATAAAATTGACAGGCTGAATGGCTTACTCCTATGTTGTAAGGTAATATGATTTCATAACAAATTGTGTGCTTACTGAATATCCATGCCATCACTGATATTTCACTTTGCATCTACATCATTTTAATTTGCTAGTGAAGGATTTCAGGCTGGCTGATATGAATAATTGACCAGTTGTGCCAGTCAATAAGGAGATGACCAGCAAATGAAATGTCATAATGATAGAATGAAGAAAGTAAAATGAAAATCAAAACTCTGCAGGTCCTGAAAAGCTGACACGAACACAAAACTCGCTAGAAACATTCAGTCAACATTTGTGGGAAGAAAGTTTTAATGTTTTTGGTTTAAGACTTTTGGTCAGAATTGCAAAAGAGAAAATAACATCAAACTGCATCAAGGGAAGGTAGAGAAAGAGGATCGTTGGGATAAGAGGAATATTCCTGATAAACGAGACCACAGTTGTCTTAGGGAAAAGCTTTGAAGTTCTTCTGGCCTGGGTGTTAATGAAGATAATTAGGGGAAGCATAGTACTTTGTTTATAAAAGCCAGAGTGTGAGAATACAACTCTGGTGTAAGTGTTGCAAAGTGGAGTTGCAAAGCATACCCAGTGGTCTGTTGCTGGCTAGGTGAAAGACTATGTATTACATATGGATGACCTACTTGGCCTGTTCTGATACAGATGGAGAAAGCAAATTACCTGATGTTTTCATATTCAATACTGAGTTTCCAGAGACATGCTGTTCCTGGAGCTTACATTGGGAAGGTACTGATATGTCAGATTTGGAGTGGCAAAGAGGGTTAGGGATGCAAAGGGAATGTTCCTTTCAAAATGCTGAGAGGGGAAGGGAAGTTATATCTGATAACTGACTCTCATTGAAGGTGGTGGGAATTGTGAAGGATTATGTACTGAAAGCATATGCTGGTCAAGATGATGCCTACAAACAACAGTTCCTCGGGTGGCATCTTCCAGATAGCAAATCTCTCCATTTAGTTCACTTTCTACACCTGCTTGTTCTTCTTATCTTGTTTATGGTATGGAAACTGCTGGAGCCTGTGATGTACAGCTTAGCACTCGAAGGAATGATCCAGCGCTATGCTGTGTCTGGAGTGCTGCCTCATGGAGATTTGAGACTGGGGACCTAAAAGGACCAAGAGCACAAGCTGACTCATGGAAAAGACCATGAGCGTGACAAGGCGTGGGTCATGAGTGACTACATCTCAGAGTAGTGAGGTGAATGTGGAAGGGTTTAACAATGGTTGGTCAACGACCAGATTGGTCTGTTTGGCCCCAGTTTGGCGGTGCTTGGACTGGGGTCAGCAGTCACTTTTTACAGAAGGGCTGAATTTGTGCAGTTGCTCTGCTCGTACACAGATGAAGAGATGTTTTCAATGTTTTGAGATTTCTGTGACTATTGGACTGTTGGTTTCCTTCAGTTTTCGGTGTTTTCTTTCTTGTGGACAATTTGCAGGTGGGTAATTTGTTAATTTTTTTGTGGTGTTAGGTTTGGGCCTTTTGATGCTACTGTCACTGTTACTTTGTGCAGGCGTGAGTGTTGGGGATTGTTATTTTTTTGTGTGAGTGAGAGGGTTGGGTCTGTTACCATCACTTTTTTCTGTGGGGGAAGGGGGTATTCTGGGGCCTGTGAGTTTCTCTTTTTTTGTCCCGTGTGGGGGGTGGTAGTTGATGTCTTTTTCTTCATCAAGTCCCATGGTGTCTCTCTATTTCATGGCTACCTGGAGAAGGCAAAGATCAGAGTTATATTGTACATGTATACTTTGACAATAAAATGAACCTTTGGTGAGGTAGAAGTTGAGAACCAATGGAACTATCCTTGTGTACAGAGGAGAGGAGTAAGGTGTAGAAGATGCATCTGGTGAGGTCAAGAACTCTAATAGAGTGGACGGCATGGTTCAGGAAGAAGGCAGGCATGTGAGGTGCTCCTGTGTGGAACATTTCTTCATCGGGTATAAGAATGATGCAAATGAAGGAACTGAGAATGGATTTGAGCCTTTACAGAAGGCAAGAATAGTCAAGATACCTGTGTGGGAGTTTGTAGACTTGTCATGGATGTTTGTTACTAGCTTATCCCTCCAGATAGAGACAGGACAGAAGAGTCAGAGTTGTATGACTTGAGTTTTAAAACATTGTAGAACATCAGTGTAGAATATATGTTATGTTTGTAATCATTAATATTAAAGATAAAACTTTTCTTGTGTGGGCTGACAACAAGAAAATATAAAGTGAAGAATTAATTTGAAAGTATACAATTCTCATTATCTCCAGTGGTTTAGAAATAGGCTAAACTGGGTTGTAAATAATTAAAAGAAATCAGCTTATTGGCGATATTATGATCTTCCTTTTTTGGACATTTACAATCACACCATTGCTTCCTTGGAACACTAAGTGCAGTGCGCCAAGAACTCGGCCTCCCTATTTGAAGGTATTAAGATTGTGCAATCTGCTTCAACATTGCCTGTATTTAAATAAATTATGAAAATCACTCATAAGATGCCATTATCTCTTGCCAATCTAGAAGATTATTAGTGACTTCCCCCCATCATTCCACTGTCTTTGCTGGCTGTCTTCATACTTCATTGTAATGGCTCTATATAGCTGGCAAACATTGACATTGCTTCTGTTACAGTGATTGTCATCCAGTGTTTTTCAAACATAAAGATTTGTCTGTGGCCAGAGAACATGCATTTGAGATGAGGGTGAAGAGGTTTGGGCGGGATTTGAGGAAGATTTGTTTCACACAGAGGTTGGTTGAAGTTTGGAATGGATTGACTGAGAGAGAGTTTGGTAGAGGTGTAGACTCGTATAATATTTTAAGAAATATCTAGATGAACAGTTGAATTGCTGTGCCATAGTAAATGAGACTAATTAAGAAAGGTACTTGATAATTGGTGTGAATGTGATTGGCCAAAAGCCCTGTCCTTGTGCTGACTGATTATGACTTTAAGCTATGTTGAATCTTGCCAAATATGTTGAAGTTGCCACTTTGAAATAAAAGTTTCATTTGGATATCATATAAAGGTGGCAAAATCAAGTAGAGTATTTTGTGAATAATTTACTCCAGCTAATCTAAGTCACTTAGCTGCAAAGAATTTGTCCATTTACCCAGTAATCAGATTTAATTATTTAGTGGAAAAGTTTGAGAAGAATGTCAGATAATTTAATGTACTCTTATGATTATTTAAATTAATGTAATAATAACTGCAAAAGTTTGAAGTGTGGAAATGGAAACTAACTTATTGGAAGGAAAAATGAGCACAGGTTTAGTGGTCAGATGTTAAAACTTAGTTAAGTTGTAGCATTCTTTGCATTATCACGAATTTTCACTTGCCATTTTAATGATTTTGTTCACTTAAAAGATGCAGAATCTTTTTTTCTCATTGGCTAAATGTTGTATTAGAACAGGAAATACACCACATAAAGTTGTATGAGGTAATAACCAAATGAGAATATTTGCAGGTTTGTATGGGGAAAAAAAATTTAAAATGTATATAGACAAGAAATAGCAGCAAAATAACACGCTGATATTGGCCAACATAATGTCTTACAAAATCCTCTGTTTGCTATATATAACTATCAGAAACTGCTCTATATACTTCAATGCACTATTGTGTTTAGCTTATCGCTTTACCTATAAGGTACAATTCATTTTGTTTTACTGCCAGCAATGTACATGTGTTTGTAGCTCTTGTCCATATATTTGGGTGACTTAAATGACCATGAAATTACAACAGCAATTATAATGTTCAATGGAAAAAAACAATTGAAGCTGAATTATTTTCCAAGGAAAGTTATCTTGTATTAAAAATGAAAGTGTTGCTTATAATTCTTCTTTGCTGACATTGAAAATGCCAGGAATCTGCTCTGAATCCTTTTAATCTTTGGCACATAGACATTTTTTCCAATCTGGATTTCCTGATTCCCAGAAGGGAGTATTCATTGTAGACAGATACTATTGCCAACATTGCAGAAATGTAATTTATTTAAAATTGCAGCAAATGTATCTTATGCTGCCAGACTCTCATTCATTTGAATGTTCAGTAAATTATAGATTTGCATTTTTGCAAGATTATTATATTTCACAAGTTTCTAGGAACTCATGGGTATCTCCTGGTTAGTTATCAAGATTTTAGTTCTTATGCCTTGTGAAAATGCTGTTGGTATCAATTTCATCTGATGCTTTAAAAGGGGTTTATTACCTACTAAACTATACCATATTATCATCGCCCAATAAAAATTGGCAAAATTTACTTGGTTTAATTCTTAAAGTTAACTCTGAGCTTCCTTTTGTATGTTTTGTACATGGGGGATTTTAAGAGAGCTTCATGATGTCCTTAGTTCTGATAATTGAGTATCTAATCCTGACTAAACCCTATCTAATATGAGAGAATTTTTTTTGTATCCTAAATGGAAAAGCATGCTTTGTTTTATTGCAGTATGAATCATGTGATCATTTTGTTTCAAATCCATCTAAGCTATTTTCTAATCTGGTGGGCTTTATGACTCTGGTGGTGTAATTTTCTTTCCGGTAGGTCCCTTTGTTAAATTTGTGCTAAGGTAAAGCTGGGGAAATAGCTTATTGGTATTAACTTCCTGCACAAAGCAGAGATGAATCATTGCTCTACTATTTGTTCAGAGGTCATTAAATAAAAGACATTTATGTATTAACTTTCCTAGTTTTCCTCCTGGCTTAACTACTTCATTATGATTATTGTCATTGACAATAACTTCTGCATCCAGCTTTTAAAACTTTTCATTTTGTTATTATTCATAAAAAGGTGCAGTACTTTAACATAACTCCATAAAGGTTACTGATTTTTTAAAAAAACTTCCAGAATCTGTTCTCGATAGGTTGATTTGTGCAAGATTTTGCACATTGTCATGTATTTTCCCATAATTATGATGAAAGTCAGACATTAAGAAAGGCGTTAAAACATTATAAGGTTACTATTCTGTTTCTGATTTGACAAATAATAGCATTCTGATGTTAAGGGATGTTGGGATGTGACCAGTTAATAAAATGAGAGAAAATTATTGTTTGGTGCCTTTTCATAGTACAGTCAACAATCCATTCCATCACATTGGCTTTATCCTCTCTCTACTCACAATGTATCTTAGCAATTTTCCACATTCAGTGCTGTAGCAGATCTGGAACAACTTGATTTGAGCTACGGTGTTTTCTAGTATTGCATATTCTATACTATGGCTGCAGTGTTTTTGTGCCCAAAATAAAGTATTCAGCCCCCAACCCTGTGTTCACGTGAGTATTGCAACCAGGGAGTTTGATCAGCTTAACTGAGAATTTATATTTGTGAATACATGCTCCTTTTTTCACAGTAGAGCCCAAAAAAGCAGAGAAAAATGTTAAGCATGAGAAACTAAAAATTCAAAACCTGAAATGTCAAAAGTATTCATCCTCCTTTGCTCATACTTAGTTGAACCACCTCTATTGCAGCCAGTAGATATTTAGGATAAGTCTATTAGCTTTGCACAGTGTGATAGAGCAAGATTTGCCCATTCCTCCTTGCAAAATTGCTCAAGCTGTGACAGGTTAGTTGGAGAGCGGCAGTGGACAGCAATCTTGAGATCTTGCCAGAGATGTTAGATGGGGGTACGATCAGGACTCTGACTGGCCCACTCAAGAACATCAATTTTCTTCATTTGAAGCTACTCTTTATTTGCTCCAGCAATGTGCTTTGGGCTGTTGTCATCTTTGGAAGATGAATATATTTCGCAGTGGTCATCTTCCCATTAATCCTGATCAGATTTTCAGTCCCTGCTGCTGAAAAATGTCCCCATAGCATGATGCTGCTTCCACAGGAGGGATGGTGTTAGCAGGCTGATGCACAGTATTAGATTTATGCCACATGTACCGCCTAGAGTTGAGGCCAGAAATTTTCACTTCAGTCTCATCCGACCACAAGACCACCTCCCACATCTTTACAGTATCTTCTAAGTAACAGTTTGCAAAGTCTTTATTGGAAAGAGTATACTTTTTTAAAAAGTTGTGGCTTTTTCCTTGCCACTCTTCCATAAATACCTTTTTTGTGCAAGGCGTTAAGAAATTGTGGAGCCATGAACTTCATCTCCATTTGCAGCCACTAACTTAATGCAGCTCACAGTGATGTTGGCATCACAGTGTCTCCTTACAAGTTTCTTTCTTCTCCAGCGACTAAGTTTAGAGAGGCGACCTGACCAAGGCTGTATGACAACAGTTTCATATTTTTTCTACATTTTCCACACTGAGCCCAAGGTATGTTCAGTGCCTTTGAGATGGTCTTGTATCCTTCCCCAGATTTGTGCTTCTTTATTATCATTTCCCTGACTCGCCTTGAATGCTCTTTTGTCTGTTGAAAATCTACCGTACTGTTGGGCCTTACAGAGAAAAGGGGTATTTATTCTTATAAATTCATTGAAAACAAGCAATCCTCCAATTACAAACAAGAGGAAAATCTCCAGATGCTGGAAATCTGAGCAACACACAGAAAATGCTGGAGGAACTCAGTAGACCAGGCAGCACCATGGGAAAAAGTACAGTCAACATTTTGGGCTGAAACCCTTTGACAGGACTGGAGAAATAAAAGCTGAGGAGTAGATTTAAAAGGTGGGGGGAGAGGAGAGAGAACCACCAGGTGATGGTTGAAACCTGGAGGGGGAGGGATGAAATAAAGAGCTGGGAAGTTGATTGGTGAAAGAGTCGGGAGGCCATGGAAGAAAGAAAAATGGGATTCACCAATTTTCTACATCAGCAAATTGGGTGAGTTAGTAAGGTAATACTATATATTACACCTGAGGAAAATTAGCATAGTAATTACAAAGGGTATGAACACTTTTTCAGCCTCACAGTTTTGGTTTTTAGTAAATTGACGGGTTTTGGAATTTTTCTTTTGATTTAACATAATGCACTAAGTTTTGTAGATTAGCTCAAAAGTCCTACTTCAATATATTTTAAATTTAGAAAATGAGACAGTAAAGTGTAAAAGTAGTTGTGGGGGCTGAATACTTTTGCAAGACCCTGTTGGACATTGATAATGTTAGGTACCATCGGCCTTTGATGGCACGACAAATAGCAAGAGAGCGGAGTGGCCCTGGTTGTACTGAGGACTGGGCCTCAAACTATGTGCTTGCCTGTGCTGCAGTTCAGGACAGGAGATACCAGAGGCCGTGTAGCTTGGTTGGGAGTGGCTTCTCCCGTCTGCCCTCCAGTGTTAGATCGGTGGAATAACAGTATATTGACTGACGACTGAAATCTGTGATAGTGATGGCTTCGGAAGGGCATTAAGATATATCATCCAGTCAATATTTCTGGTTGAGAGGGTTGTAACACTAATCTGGTCTTTGACGCTACATCTTGGCCTCCCCCATCATTGAGGATTGGGATGTTCTTGGAGGCCTCGCCATCTGTTAGCTGTTTAATTGTCCAGACCTACAGGCTCAGACTTTTTTAATCTTGGGGTTTGAAATTGTTTAGAACAGTGCATTCTACTTTTGCTGTTTAACGTGTGTATATTTGTATATTTTTATTAGGTTGCTACCTTTTTTGAAATTGCATCCTGAGTTGTTGGCAAGAGCATTTTTTTTTAATAAACTAGGTTTGATGATAATGGTATAGTAAAAGCTTTACCAGACCTTAAGGTTGCTGACAATGTTCAAATATAGTTCCTCTTCTCTTGGCTGATGGTGCTTTAGCGATGCCCATTGAACTGCTCAATTTGTATTGAAAATTAGTGTCAAGGGAGTATCATACATGATGAAAGATGGTGTCTTTTGCCAATATAGGCATATCTGCATTTACCTAGATGAATAAGGAATTGGAGGTTAAAAAGATATGGCCTGCACTTTGTTTCTTACTATCAACTGGACACCCAGCGTGGTAGCTGCATTCTTCATTTTAACTCATTTTATAATTTTTTGAACACTTTTAGGCCCTGTACCCTAGCTTCTCAGTACACCTTCTAAGCACTGATAATTGCAACCATCTGGTGATTTCTGAAATGACACATTCCATTATTTTACATAACCATTCTTCAAATTTGCTGTCTTGATTAGTAACTTAGCATTGTGAGCATTATTGAATGTTTTCTGAAGATCCCAATATATCAACAATTCTTTTTTTGCATGCTCATTTTACAATCATGAGCCTTACAAATCTGTGAAATATAACTTTTGTTTTTGGCTCTGCTAACTCATATAGAACCTTTTCATATGCCTGTTACCCATTCAATAATGCAGTACCTCTTGTGTCTTGTTTTACGGCGGTTGGCATCCAGCTTAATGGTGCATTACCGCCATGCAGTACCTCTGCTGATGCTGGACTTCACAGCTTTTCATCCCTAGTGAAGAGAGGAGTTACAATATAAGCACAGGGACCTGAGAAATAATAGGCATTCGGAAAACTAGTGGATTGAATATCTCTGCAGCCACCTAAATTAAAACTTCAATATGTAAGCTGTTAGGTACTATCTGATAAGTAATTAATTTGTAAATGGGTGTTCCATGACCCACTTTGGAGGGAGGGCCTCATTTCATATTACAAATCAACTGTGACTGACAACTGTGGAAGTGCTGAAATTTGCTGACAGCTGCTTGCCTCTGCCATCCATTAAGATGGTGGCACACTCAGACATAGAGGTCTCTATGGGGCCAACCAAAAGTGTTGTCATTTTTAAAATGTTTTTTTTGCGATTGCAAGACACTGCTAGACATTAAGAACTTCGTGTACTATTGGTTTACCTCGTCAGCGTGTTGCTCATTGGCGGAGTAGCTGGACTTCGTATGGACCCTGTTGTTGCCTGCTACAGAGAGGCACTTGAGTCAGTGTGGGAAGGCGGTGTGCAGTCTGTAACAGCGAGTAATTGCCTTAGTTGTTTTTCTTATGATCGCAAGACCCCTTTCAACATTCGTAATGTGGCGTGTTGCAGATCTAGTTCACTGTTTTATTAGTGGGATTGCTGGCCGGGAGCTGCATGCCCTCGGTTGTAGTACAGACTAGGTCACATGCTGCAGTATCGCCTGTTGCAGCCACTCAGGAGAGGTGATGCTGAAGGTGGTGTGGTGCGGCATCCTTGCTGGTGTTGATGCTACCCACCAGCGTTCGCTCGCTGGTAGTCAATCTGGATTGCTTTTGTCTGCAGGCTGCCTTGGGCTGGTTGTTGCTGACAACATTCATGGAGACAGACCAACTGTAAATTAAAATGTTTACTCCTATATGCTCAATGTGCTTTGTGCTGTGTATGACTGTGTTTTGCATCTTGTCCCTGGAAGAATGTGATTGTATTCATGTATGGTTGAATGATAGTTCAAGAGATATTTCATTTGAATATTGTAGCTGCTTTGGTTGCAGAAGTAGCATTAATTGATACTCAATCTTGTTACTTTTTAATGATTCTGGTTCTTTTTGCCCTGCTGCTGAAGCAGGGAATGCCATTTTACTATTTTCCACTAGACATCTAACTTTTTGTTGTCTCACATGAGCAACTGCAATATACACCCAAATTTGTTTTGTTGTAGTAGAAATAATTAATAGCAATCAAAGTCTGCTGTAACTAATGTTGTTTTCTCCACCTGTTCTTTACTTAAGTTGATAGACCAACTTTAGAACTTCAGCTGTTGGCTTGGTTAAGAAAGTCGTAGAACAGGGATTGAAGTATGGACTTTCTGCCCCATATGTTTCGGTAATGATCATTTTCTAAGTCAATTCCTGACCATTGATTGAAAACATGACTGTGCAGTACCAAATATAAAAGCTACTCAAATGCTGAAATTTTCTTTTTTGGAAAAAAAACTTACCCCCTAATATTTCTTCTAGTCATTGGCAACTGGATCTACTTCTGGAAACCTCTTGAGCCTCGGCAGGAAAAGTCGACTGTTTACTCTTTTCCATAGAAGCTGCTGGCCTGCTGAGTTCCTCCAACATTTTGTGTACGTTGTTTTGGATTTCCAGTATCTGCAGATTTTCCAGTGTTTGTAATACTACTACCTCTGGAAATCCTTCTTAATACCTTGAAAATTGCAGGAGGTTGTGGGAGTGGACTGCAGAAACTGGGAATCTAAAGTAAAAAATAGAAAATGTGAGAAATTGGCTGTGTCTGGCCATGCAGTAAGAGAAACAATGGCATCAGGTGAAAGGCCCAGAACGGGGAAACAAACAAAGCCTGTTTAGCTGTGAGAAAGGTAGGTAGAGTTGTCTCAGGGTAAAATTAGATTGCACTGGTAAGGTTATCAGGTCAATGAATTAATCAATTATATGTACCCTCTATGCTGTGTGCTTTGTTTGGCTGTTGGTACTATGTTCTTGCCCCTGGAGGAATATGGTTTTGTTTAGTTGTATGTGGCTGAATGTCAATTAAACTTGAATTTGAGTGAATCGGAGCAGTTACAGAGTGCAGACAAAAGAATGCAGGAGTTACGAAAAGCAGATTAAGGAAATGCGTCCACTGGGTCAAGCGAGGCATGTCCTCCACTCCCAGAAAGGGAAAGAGGAACAAACAAGTGAGTCAATATTATAAATGGACAACTGATAAAACCAGAAATCAAGTTGCCTGTTGTGGAATTTAATATTATGTCCTGAAGGCTGCAACATTCCAAGACAGAAGATGAGGTGCTGTACCTCAAACATTGTAATAATACGGAGGGCTAATAACTCGGAATGTGTTGGAGAACTGAAGTAGGTGGGAAGCTTGGGGTCATCCCTGCTAACTAATACATGAAATTTATTTCATCCCTCCATTCCTCCCCTTCCTGTCTTCTCCTATCATTTTGGATCTCCCCCTCCCCCTCCCACTTTCAAAACTCTTACTAGCTCTTCTTTCAGTTAGTCCTGACGAAGGGTCTCAGCCCGAAACGTTGACTGTACCTCTTCCTAGAGATGCTGCCTGGCCTGCTGCGTTCACCAGCAGCTTTTATGTGTGTTGCTTGAAATTCCGGCATCTGCAGAATTCCTCGTGTGTTTGCGACATGAAATTTGTATTTAGTTTCTCCAGTGTTGATGAGATCACCTTCTGAACTCTGAGTGCAGTATCCTAGAACTGTTCTTTTGTCTTCCCAGTTCTAACAAATGTTTTTTTTTTACTTTAAAGTTTGTTCTGTTTATCTTCTCAAAGATGAGACCTGACCTGCTAATCATTTGCAGCATTTTCTATTTTTTACTTTAATGCCATGCTTTCTAAGGTTCTTATTAAATCACTGTCTGAAGAGTAGTCACCTTTGTTATCATCAATTTTTGTCATGCTTCAGAAACATTTTTCTGCATTGCAACTGCTATGGTTTTAATGTTTGTCCCTCAAAAATTTGTACATGATTTCCTGTGCTTCTAAATTGTAACTGAAGTTTCCTAAGTGGAGGACATCAGAATGGGTTGTTTTTTTTTAATTTTTGAAAATCAGACTTAACTGGAACAAGGATGGCAAATGATTACAAAGGATGGTTCTTCCAGTAACTTGTCACAGTATTTCGTATGCAGTAGAAATATTAACCTCCTAACTAACTCCTTAAATCTTGGTTTATGAAAGAGACTAACAGGAATCTTGTAAGCAACTGTTGTGGATTACAGTAAAATGCACATAGTACATCACTACCTTTCAGAATTATTAAGAAAGGTTACACAGAGCAATTAAGCAAATGTTCATAGTTTTGCAAAAATGTACAGCTGCTAAATGGTACAATTAAGATAATATCTAAATTATGTGCCTGCGTATACTGAACACAAGCAGTATATTCATACAATATAGAAGTAGAACTAAATAATTATTCTTAAAGGCTAAAAGTCTTGAGCTTTTACGATCTCAAAGTGAGTATCAAAGGGAACATGCTTGAAGGGGAACAAAACTTATTGCCAGTTTGCATATATAATTGTCACCTCATGGATGAGTCAACCCAAAAAACCTGTAAGACTGCAAAGTTTCAACATGATGTGGAATTGTAGCTTGAGAATTGTAGTTTCATCCAGATTGTTCTGAACAATGATGTAACTAGCAGAACTATGTTTCAATTGAACTTCAATGTAAATTGTAGCTATTAATTTTGTATACTGTACAAATCTATGGCATGTACTAATATTTTAAATACAAGCCTGGCCTCTTGTTTGTGAAAATGGGCTGAGTTGGATCTGTTACAGCTGTGTCTCACAAGATTTGGTGCTGATAAACTATTTATAGCTTCTGTGGTTCCATCTCCATGGCAATAGAGCCAGAGGGCAGGGTGGCTGCAAGCTATTTTTGGCATGTGCTGTAATGTTTAACTGATTTGAAAAGTTGGTGTACCTTCTGAATTGAGCTAACTCCATAAAGAAAACTTCCTATCACCAAAAACTGGATGTTTAAGTGCTGTTGTTATTGTGTGGTAAACATATGAAAGATTCTAGCATGAATGTTTCATAAAAAATGAAATGTGTATAAACTTCAACTTGTAACATAGTGTGCACAGCCCTCTGTGCAGAATCAAACCTCTGTCCTTTACAAATCTTAAACTCTGTTATGCACAGTTTTCATTTATATTTTGACAAATAAATTCATGCAAGATTAATTGACTACTAGAAGATAGGTGGTTTTCCCCAAATCACTGGTGAATACAATTATAAAATAGATTTTCAGTTGATTTTTTTGCTTTTATTGTAGTTAGTATTATTTGTTCCAGGGCTAATTCGTAAAGAACCCTCTTTTAAAAAAGCATGCTCTGGACAAAAGCTGTGTTTTTAGTTATTTATATCTAGTTTGGTACCTCAGTTTGGATTGCACAACAATTAAACCATGTATTTATTATTCTTGCTTTCGGAAATGAGTACGAAAGGCACTTTCTGCTACAGCTAAAACGTGGCAGAGCAGATTTTTCCTTTAACTATTTGTACCTTTTTTATTTGCTTTTTGTGGAAACATAGTCTCCCCCCACCCCCCACTGATACTTAAATTATTTTACAGTGCCTGCTTAATCTATTAAAGTTCTAGTTTTTCCCCTATTGCTAGTGAGCAACATATTGCGGGCTTAGTAAATCTTGTGCAATATACCAAATACAGTTTTTTTTAATCGATTATTTGCAAAGTGAGTATCCAGTGTCATTGCACATTGGTCACATTGCTGGATACACTGTGATATTTAGAATCTGTTTTGTGGTTGGAATAACATCTCATGTTCCCTGGAGTTTGGGAGCTAAACATAATTTGGTGAAGGGTCTTGGTAGAGTTGGGGCATTCCTATTTGAATGTTATTTGTTTGACGCTATACTCGTTAAAGTAATGGTCAAGGTCAGAATGTTTTCTGAATCACTCGAGCTTCCAGTAATTTGTTCCAGACAATTCAGATTTCTGAAAATCTGACAAGTCTGAATATTATTCCATAAATGTCCATCATATATTTACTTTGGAATGCACGATCAGTACAAAATACCAAATGATTAGCAATATTATAGGGCAGTAGAGCACTGAGATAGACTCTTGGGTCTGTCAATCAAACTTTCATTTACACTAATCTAATTTTTTTCTTCATTCTGACTTCCCATCAACCCCTTTCCACCTACACACTAGGCATTTAACCTACCTACCTGATGTTTTTGGATGTTCCAATTATTTTCCACATGCTTGGTTAGGGGCAACATGCAAATTACACGCAATACAGAAGATCAGAGTTGAACCCAGATCACTGGAGCTTGTGACACAGCAGCTCTACCACCACGTCAGTATGCTGAAAGAACAGGCATAAAATTCAAGGCATTCTTTGGGGTCAGTCTAAACTCTAGCCAAAGTTGTAGAACGTAGAAATCTACAACACATTACAGGCCCTTCAGCCAATAATGTTGTGCCAACCATGTAACC
This sequence comes from Mobula hypostoma, assembly GCF_963921235.1. Classification (NCBI taxonomy): domain Eukaryota; kingdom Metazoa; phylum Chordata; class Chondrichthyes; order Myliobatiformes; family Myliobatidae; genus Mobula; species Mobula hypostoma. The sequence goes on from NC_086098.1 coordinate 228,077,525, forward strand.
AACTCTAGAAGCTGCCTAGAATTACCCTACCACATAGCCCTCTATTTTTCTAAGCTCTATGTACCTATCTAAGAGTCTTAAATAACCCTATTGTATCCGCCTTCACCACCATCGCCGGCAGTGTATTTCACGCACCCACCACTCTTGTGCGGCAAAACTTACCCCTGACGTCGCCGCTGCACCTACTTCCAAGTTCACTCAACCTATTCTCATAAGGCATGCTCTCCAATCCGGGAAACATCCTTATAAATACACTCTTTCTATTGTATCCACATCTTCCTGTAGTGAGGTGACCAGAACTGAGTACAGTACTCCAAGTGGGGTCTGACCAAGATCTTGTATAGCTATAACATTACCTCACGGCTCTTGAAGTCAGTCCCATGGTTGATGAATGTCATCACACCATACACTGTCAACCTGTGCAACAGCTTTGAGTGTCCTATGGACACAGACCCCAAGATCTTTCTGATCCTTCACACTGCCAAGAGTCTTACCATTAATACTTGTAACCTTCAGGTTCAGCCGACTGTGTTAGTCTAGAGCAGGGGTTGGCAACCTTTTTGCCTCTGTGGCTGGGTTACATATTAATGAGCTGACAGTAGGCCAGATAAATGCCATAAAAAAAACTTGAAATATGGGAATTATCCATTTAAATACATCTGGTTATGCTTTGCCTCAAATTAATGAATAACACATGCTAGAAAATTATTTGTGCTTAAGGTTGCCTACCCCTGGTCTAGGGGAAGACGGTGTCTGGCCCCGCCAAACTTGTGAAATCTTGTTTGTGTGGATGCTGCGTGATGTTTTCCCCGTTACAAATTCATACTACGAAATAACAAACGGTACACATAATGCAATTAAATGATTGAGCTTTATAATTCTTAATTTGACTGTAGGTTTAGTAAAGAAAACAAAAAGAAAAAGGGCGCATTTTAAGGAACAGTCTAATGTGCACGTTGGAGTTCACGATTTTCTCATCCATTCATTCTCCATCAATTTTCCCCAGGCATCATCGATTCCCGACCCTATTCCAGGTCCATTCTGTCCTGCAGTCTATGACCTCTCCGTTCTGAAATCTTCTCTCTCCATCTTCTGTCAAACAAAAGCCCACGAATACCTTGCTCTCAGGCACACAAGAAAGAAAAAACACTCCCCTCATTGGAAGCAGCGCATTCCAAAGCCCCTGTTATCTCTAGTCATAACCCAAACACACTGCTGCTACAGAGAAACCGTTACATTAGCAGTGAAACCTTTCCCAGGGTGTTGCATACTATTAAATTTAAATTTAACCACCAAAATGAAGCACTTCACACTTAACTGAGTTGATCTCCATCTGCCACTTCCTGGCCCATTTCTGCATCCCGTCAATGTTCTTCTGTAACCTCTGATAACCCTCCAGACTATCCACAACACCCCCAACCTTTGTGTCATCAGCACACTTACTAACCCCATCCCTTCTACTTTAGGTCATTTATAACAATCACAAAGAGGAGGCGCCCCAGGATAGATCCCTGTAGAATGGCACTGGTCATCGATCTCCATGCAGAATACAAACCCTCTACAGTCATCCTTTGCCTTCTGTGGACAGGCCAATTCTGGATCCACAAAGCAAGGTCTCCTTGGAACCCATGCCTCCTTACTTTCATGGGAAACTGTATCAAATGCCTTACTGAAATCCATATACACTAAATCCACTGCTCTTCCTTCATCACTGTGTTTTGTTATATCCTCAAAGAATTCAATCAGGCTTGTAAGGCACAACGTGCCCTTGACAAAGCCATGCTGACTATCCTCAATCAGATTATGTCTCTCCAAATGCTCATAAATCCTGTCTCTCAGGATCTTCAACAACTTTGTCCACTACTGAAGTAAGGCTCAGTGGTCTATAATTTCCTGCGTTATTTCTATTCCCTTTCTTGAACAAGAGAACAATATTTGCAACATCTAATCCTCTGGTGCTTCTCCTGTCCCTATTGATGATGCAGAGATCATCACCAGAGGTTCAGCAATCTCCTCCCTCGCTTCCCACAATAGACAAGGGTATATCTTGTCTGCTCCCAGTGACTTATCTAGCATGCTTTTCAAAAGCTCCAGCACGTCCTCTTTCTTAATGTCTATATGCTCAAGTGTTCAGTCTGCTGTAAGTCATCCCCACAATTGCCAAGTACTTTTCCGTTGTGAATACTAAAGCAAAGGTATTCATTAAGTACCTCTGCTACCTCCTCCGACTCCATGCACACATTTCCACTATTACACCTGGTTGGTCCTATTCTCACACAGTTCATCCTCTTGCTCTTCACGTATTTGTAGACTGCTTTGACGTTTCCCTTAATCTTGCTTGCCAAGGCCTTCTCATGGCCCTTTCTAGCTCTCCTAATTTCATTCTTAAGCTCCTTCTGGCAACCATGTAATTTTCTAGAAATCTCTCAGCATCTAGTTTCTTGAACTTTCTGTAATCTTTTCTTTTCATCTTAACTAGATTTTCCACATCCTTTGTACACCATAGTCCTTTTGCCCTACCATCCTTTCCATGCCTCAATGGAACATACTTATGCAGAATGCCATGCAAGTGTTCCCTGAACATTTGCCACATTTCTGCCATGTATTTCCATGAGAACGTCTGCTCCCAATTTATGCTCCCAAATTCCTGCCTAATAGCATCATATTTCTCCCTACCCCAATTAGGTGTTTTCCCAAATTGTCTGCTCCTATCCCTCTCCAGTGCTATGGTGAATGAGATAGAGTTGTGATCACTACCTCCAAAAAGCTCTCCCACCGAGAGATCTGACACCTGACCAGGTTCATTCTCAAAGACCAGATCAAGTATAGCCTTTCCTCTGTTTGGCTTATCTACATATTGCATCTGGAAACTTTCCTCAACACACATCCCATCTAAACCCCATGCTCTAAGGAGATGCTAGTCAATATTAGGAATGTTTAAAATCACCCATCACAATAGCCCTATTAGTATTGCACCGTTCCAGAATCTGCCTCCCTATCTGCTCCTCAATATCTATTACTATTGGGGGATCTATAAAAACACCCAGTAGAGCCATTGCCCCCTTCCTGTTTCTGACTTCCACCCATACTGACTCAGTAGATAATCCCTCCATGACTTCCTCCTTTTCTGCAGGCATGATACTATCCCTGATTAGCAGTGACACTCCCCTATCTCTTTTGCCTCCCTCGCTGTCCTTTTTTTTTTGGAAACATCTAAAGCCTGGCACACTCAACAGCCATTCCTGCCTCTGAGACAACTAAATCTCTGCAATGGCCATAACATTATAGTTCCATGTATTGATCCTTGCTCTAAGTTCATCCGCCTTGTGTATGCATCTTGCATTAAAATAGACACATCTCAAACCATCAGGCTGAATGCATCTTTGCTCTATCAGCTGCCTAATCCTCCCTGCAAACCTCCTGCAAGCTGTCTCTACTTGTATGTCAACAGCCCCATCCACTGCCTCTCACTTCAGTTCACATCCTCCTGCAGATCTAGTCTAATCCTTCCCCAAAAGCATGAGCAAACCTCCCCACCAGGATATTGGTCCTCCTTGGATTCGAGTGTAACCTGTCCTTTTTGTACAGGTCACACCTGCCCCAGAAGAGGTCCCAGTGATCCAGAAATTTGAATTCTTGCCCCCTGCTCCAATCCTTCAGCCACCAATTTACCCACCACCTCATTCTATTCCAGTACTGACTGGCGAGTGGCACAGACAACAATCCTGAGATTACTACCCTTGAGGTCCTGTTTCTCCGCCTCCTTCCCAACCCCTTGTACTTTGTTTTCTGGACTTCCTCCCTTATTCTACCTATGTCATTGGTACCGATATGTATCACAGCCTCTGGCTGCTCACCTTCCCAATTCAGGATATTGTGGATGCGTTCAGAAACAGCACGAACTCTGGCACCTGGGAGGCAGACTACCATCCGTTTTTATTTTTTGCGACCACAGAATCACCCATCTGTCCCCCTAACTATAGAGTGCCCCATTACTGTTGACATGCTCTTCTGCTCCCTACAGTTCTTAGCCACAGGTCCAGACTTGGTGCCAGAGGCATGGCCACTGTTGCTTTCCCCAGGTAGGTCATCTCCCCCGCCACCCACCAACAGTACTCAAAATGGAGCACTTATTTTTAAGGGGGTTGACCATAGCTGTACTATCCACTACTTGATGTTCTCCCTTACCTCTCCTGACAGTCACTCACATATCTGTCTCCAGTGACCCCAGTGTGACTACCTGCCTGTAGCTCCTTTCGATCACCTCCTCATTTTCCCTAACAAGCCGAAGGTCATCAAGCTGCAGCTCTAGTTCCCTAACTTGGTCTCTGAGGAGATGCAGCTCAATGCACCTGACGCAGATGTGGCCATCAGGGAGGTTGGAAGTCTCCTGAATAGCCCACATCTGACACCCAGAGCAGAAAACTGGCCTTGCAGTCATACCCACTATTCTTAAGTTAGGGGAAAAAAGAGATAAAAAGTAACTTGCCTCCTTACCTCACCTAGGCCCGTCCTCGCCAAAGCCCTACTACTCTGATTCACGCTACGACAACCATTCCGCTAGACAGTTTCTCCCCTTTATCCTGGAACCTTCTCAGCGGCCTTGCGTAATGACGAGCTACCGCGTCTGCACATTTCTTCCAATTGAATCTCCCGCTGTAAGAACCTTCTTGCTTTTTAAATCTTCTCAGCAGCCTTGTGGGATGACGAGCTACTGCATCTGAGCACTTCTCCCAATTAGCAACAGTAATTGCTAATCTGTGAAAGGGGCACTTTGAGGATTATTAATTGAACTTGCAACATAAGGATTTTCCAGAGGTAGTACAGCCTGTTTTCATACTTGTCTCTTTTCTACTGTCTTGTGGTTTGTATCTTGTTCCTAAGTTTTCCTGAATTCATATACTGTTCATCTGGAAACAATACAAAAATATGTAAATATAATTGCAGTGATTTGTTGAAAGTATGTATCACTTTAGAGAGGGCAAGAGAGTGTGTTTGGGTTTTCTGTTGAGAGTACGTTGAAGTGGTCTAATGTCACTGGAAAGTGCCACTAGATCCTGAGGAGTTTTCAAGACCTATTACTTGGTAAAAATTGATTATTTACTATTTCTGAATGTCTGGCTGACTGAAGGATATGTTGTGCCTGGAGACTGCATGGGAAATCCTGATGTCCATGCCGCATTGTTACAGGTTGGTTAACCAATAATAATTCTTGATGTACAAGTCTTAACATTACCTGGGAATTTCAACTCTAAAACAGCTTGTTAAGATTGTACATTTGTTCATCTTATTGTGTTGATAATTTCCAAAAGTAATGTAGACATTATTCCAGCTACCCAGGTACACCCATCTACATTCACAGAAATGGAGTTGCTAACACCATCCTGACTTAACCAGCACAAAAAGCAGAAAGAGCTCAAGTATATTTTTGCGTATTATCTTAGGATTTGCTTTATGTGCTCAGCAAACGTGAGGTTGACAAATAAAATTTTAGCACATTGGATGTTGCCTTGTTGCCCTCTTAGAATTCCCACTATTCTTTTTCAGAAAATTGTGGGAAGTGTACACAGTATTGAGCCATTTTAACTTCCACTCCCTAATAGCAGCTTCATATAAAGTTCATTCACTTGCTGGACAAGAATAGAGCTAGCTCTATCATGTAGTAATTGGAACCTTGATCAGCATTTTGCCCATATTATTGAATTCATAGCCTGTGGATCCAATAGTCGATTTGGGACTAAAATTTAGTTTTGTGTCTTTTTTTGTCTTTGTAAAATGCATAAGTTTAATCAGCATTGGGAACTGTAGGAATAAATGTGTTAAGAGTTTCCTTAGTTGCTATATCTCCCTGTTTGCATGCACTATGAATCTTCATCTGAATAGTCAGGTGCAAGCATATATAGCAATGTGTAATCAACTGCTTCAGAAAAAGCCATTGGTTGTATATTGTTGAGTACATCAGTATTTCAGATTTAAGGGATTAAATATTTCCTCAATTGTTTTGTGGACTTCTAGTGATCAGATATGAAGGTGTGAAATTGGCAAAATAGCTGATTTTTAAATGATCTTGTATTCCTGTGACATTGATCCACTTTTAGCAATTGAGTCAGAACCCTGGGATGTTAGTATTTTGGGGGTTCATTTAAAATATGTTCACTGCATCCTGTCTTGGGTACATTGAAAAGTTTAAAAATCATTCTCAGTGAGTTTATTGTAGTTACCTGTTGAGTAAACTTCTAGATAATGCTAAGTGGTTAAACTTTCAAAACTTGGACAGCTCTCAACATAATCCCATTCCTTTAAATCTTGATTCAATTTGAATTTAAGAATTTAGAGGTAGGTAATTATTGCATTTTTCATCAAATTTTGTTTTTTGCATGATTAGTATAATGAAGTGGCTGTTCTGTTGTTGAGGCTTTAATCTCATTGGACTAAATGCTGACGAATAACCTCCATACTCAATTTATGCAATCGTATATAGCGTGTTTATGAGGCATTAACTTTTGCATGGATCTGCTACAATTCCTATGAAGCTGTGATTTCCAGGGTTTCCAATATGTAATCAAAATGAGTGGAGAAGTTTGAGCTTTTGGAAGGGTCTTTGTGCAGTTCAAATGACTTAATTTTGCTCAAACTTAAGTGAAATTGATTTGCCAGAGAAGAAATTTGTCTCTTTTCTTACATTCTAAATTAGATAATTCTCTTAATTGAATGTTTAAAATAGGGAATTGGAAATCCTTTGAGTATGTAATGCAAACATGGGAAATGTACCACCAGTATCCATTATCCTGTTATTGAGAGTTATATGTGTGGGCAAAGCATATTTTATTACAAAGTAAAAAGGAAATAATTGGAACATAACTCATTAAGTGGAATTATTCAGAACTCAGAAAGGTTACCTGGTCCATCGAATTTCTGAGTTGCTTTGGACAGATTTTGATGCATTTTTTTTGCACAGAAACAAATGTATCTTTCTTGAGAGAATTATATGCCAGCCAAGGAGGGGAGAGGCAGAGGTTTGAAATCAGACAACATGTCTCTGTTTTTGTTCTTGTCTAAACAAGTTACAGATTTTGTGGCTTTTTGGATACTCTGGTTATGGTAGAAGTGTTTATTTCCAATAGGGTAAGCTTGATGCTAATTCTTTTAATATTCTGTATCTACATTAAGTGTTTGAAGAGTAGAGCCCTCTTGTTCTATTCTCAAATATATTTTGCAGTGGTGGTAGAGATAATACTGATACAGATTCCAAAGATTGTCAAGAAAGAGCAACCTGTGTTTCAGTAACAACTGCAGCGTGCTCTGTTTTCTTGTGTAGCCACCTGGCAGCCAGATACCAAGATTACATTGGCTGAGGCCAGGGTGAAGCCTCCAAAAGCTGTTTTTTCCTTGGCTGTTACAGAATATGTAGGAGCTTGGCAGAAAAGGGATTTACATTTTCAAATTAGAATTTGAAATAGATGATTGCTTCTTCTAATTTGAGGGGAGACAAATTATAAATGATTTTTTTTGTGGTTGCCTGTTGCAGAGTGAGACTTCGATTTTAATTGATGAGACAGCTGGCTTTTGCTCTCCTATTTGTTGTGTATGCTCAGTTGAGGGGCATTTACTCTTATGGTTGTACTACGACCACTTCACATGTTGCTTCAGGCTAGATTAGATCCCCAATGCCTGGTGACAATTTTTTTTTTCACTTTAACCTCTTCCTCCTCCCAGTACTCTGGACATCACATTTCTGTTGCTGCTAGTTTTCCTTGGTTCTGTGATATTGAAGTTCTGAAATAGCACTGTAGCAAAATACCAAGAAGAAAGTTGCCTCTACAAACTGCTGCTTTTTGCTGATATGTACTGGTAAATGTTGTAGGTTGGAGGACTACTGCTTTTTATTAATGGTGTATTAAGCTTGCATTTGTACATCTGACCCACTCCTCTTCTCACTCCATCCTCCCTCACCTTCAGCCTCTTTCCTCCTGACAGCTTTCTTCCATTCCCCTGACTCTTCTCCTCTCACCACTCCTCTCTTTATTGTAAAGAGGGTACCCACATACTTGAACCTTATTGTTCTGTTATTAATCTCTGTGTTGGCGCATGGCCAAATGGTTAAGGCGTTCGTCTAGCGATTTGAAGGTAGCTTGTTCGAGCCTTGGCTGAGGCAGCGTGTGTGTACTTGAGCAAGGCACTTAACCACACATTGCCTTGCAACGACACTGGTGCCAAGCTGTATGGGTCCTAATGCCTTTCCCTTGGACAACATCAGTGGAATGGAGAGGGGAGACTTGCAGCATGGGCAACTGCTGGTCTTCCATACAACCTTGCCCAGGCCTGCGTCCTGGAAACATTCCAAGGCGCAAATCCATGGTCTCAGGAGACTAATGGATGCCTATAAATCTCTGTGTAAACTGCATGGTTTTCCTCTCGAAGTAATTTTTCACAGTTTAACATGAAATATCATAATCTTTCTCAACTCTGACTTTCAATCCCCAAATATGTTATAGGTTTTAACTTGTATGATGCTAGCAAGAACTCCTTTGACTGAGAGTGTTGGGGATGGTTTCAATAAAAGGTGGGTCTCCTTTTATTGTCTTTAGGTTATCATCAACTACCTTGGATTACAATCTTTGAGGTGACAGCAATATCACAAGATTGACTTTTACCAAAATGAAGTGGTTTAATGGAATACTTCAAGCTTCAGTTTCCTTAAAGATGATTACATGTTATTTTAATTTTTAAGACAACTTGGGTCATTTACTGATGCTAAAAACTGCCATATTTAATTAATTTATTTGTGGAGTGGGAGAATAGGGCACAGTTCTCAGCAAACTAGGAAGTATCTGCAGAAGGGGAAGCAGTTGATCCTGTTAGATGACCTTTCTTTCATTAAAAGACCGACATAAATACCATTTTAAGTTGGAGAAACAACGAAGGATAGCTGCAAGGAAATTTGACACACTGCACCACCAAATGGCCAGTGATGCCTTGAGACCAGGATAAACAACACATGATGGTGATAGCTCAAAGAAAGATAGAAGTGATGGAGATAAAATATGTATGGAGTTGTGCCAATAGGAGATGACATGTCATCAAAATTACCAGAAGAAGAAAATATGGCTGGAGATATGCAGGAGAGGAATAGCTGACCATCTGAAACTCAAATTCATCATTGATCTCTGAACACAAATGTACTCAGTCAGATTAGTTCAGTTCCCTGTTTACTTTGTGCTTTATTGTCCAAATAGAGAAGTCAGAGTAGGATGGAGAAATAAAATGACAATGAGGTGTTCATAGTTACCCTTGGAAATTAAATGGCGGTATCTGCAAAGCAGGTACCAAATTTCTTTCTCTTTCCCAATTTAGAGTGAACCATAGTGAGAACATTAAATTACATACTGTACATTAAATTGGAAGCAATATATTAATTTAAAATAACACACATCAAAGTTGCTGGTGAACGCAGCAGGCCAAGCAGCATCTGTAGGAAGGGGTGCAGTCGACGTTTCAGGCCGAGACCCTTCGTCAGGACTAACTGAAGGAAGAGTGAGTAAGGGATTTGAAAGTGGGAGGGGGAGATCCAAAATGATAGGAGAAGACAGGAGGGGGAGGGATGGAGCCAAGAGCTGGACAGGTGATAGGCAAAAGGGATACGAGAGGATCATGGGACAGGAGGTCCGGGAAGAAAGACAAAGGGGGGGACGACCCAGAGGATGGGCAAGAGGTATATTCAGAGGGTCAGAGGGAGAAAAAGGAGAGTGAGAGAAAGAATGTGTGCATAAAAATAAGTAACAGATGGGGTACGAGGGGGAGGTGGGGCCTTAGCGGAAGTTAGAGAAGTCGATGTTCATGCCATCAGGTTGGAGGCTACCCAGACGGAATATAAGGTGTTGTTCCTCCAACCTGAGTGTGGCTTCATCTTTACAGTAGAGGAGGCCATGGATAGACATGTCAGAATGGGAATGGGATGTGGAATTAAAATATGTGGCCACTGGCAGATCCTGCTTTCTCTGGCGGACAGAGCATAGGTGTTCAGCAAAGCGGTCTCCCAGTCTGCTTCGGGTCTCGCCAATATATAAAAGGCCACATCGGGAGCACCGGACGCAGTATATCACCCCAGTCGACTCACAGGTGAAGTGTTGCCTCACCTGGAAGGACTGTTTGGGGCCCTGAATGGTGGTAAGGGAGGAAGTGTAAGGGCATGTGTAGCACTTGTTCTGCTTACACGGATAAGTGCCAGGAGGGAGATCAGTGGGGAGGGATGGGGGGGACGAATGGACAAGGGAGTTGTGTAGGGAGCGATTCCTGCGGAATGCAGAGAGAGGGGGGGAGGGAAAGATGTGCTTAGTGGTGGGATCCCGTTGGAGGTGGTGGAAGTTACGGAGAATAATATGTTGGACTCGGAGGCTGGTGGGGTGGTAGGTGAGGACCAGGGGAACCCTATTCCTAGTGGGGTGGCGGGAGGATGGAGTGAGAGCAGATGTACGTGAAATGGGGGAGATGCGTTTAAGAGCAGAGTTGATAGTGGAGGAAGGGAAGCCCCTTTCTTTAAAAAAGGAAGACATCTCCCTCGTCCTAGAATGAAAAGCCTCATCCTGAGAGCAGATGCGGCGGAGACAGAGGAATTGCGAGAAGGAGATGGCGTTTTTGCAAGAAACAGGGTGAGAAGAGGAATAGTCCAGATAGCTGTGAGAGTCAGTAGGCTTATAGTAGACATCAGTGGATAAGCTGTCTCCAGAGACAGAGACAGAAAGATCTAGAAAGGGGAGGGAGGTGTCGGAAATGGACCAGGTAAACTTGAGGGCGGGGTGAAAGTTGGAGGCAAAGTTAATAAAGTCAACGAGTTCTGCATGCGTGCAGGAAGCAGCGCCAATGCAGTCATTGATGTAGCGAAGGAAAAGTGGGGGACAGATACCAGAATAGGCACGGAACATAGATTGTTCCACAAACCCAACAAAAAGGCAGGCATAGCTAGGACCCATACGGGTGCCCATAGCTACACCTTTAGTTTGGAGGAAGTGGGAGGAGCCAAAGGAGAAATTATTAAGAGTAAGGACTAATTCCGCTAGACGGAGCAGAGTGGTGGTAGAGGGGAACTGATTTGGATTCCAGATCATGGGAAAAAGTGAAAACACAGCCCCACTGGCTAGGTCAGGCTGCCTCTCTAAACTTGCTGAAGAAGAATGGGACTTGTAAGAAGCTTTTTATAGGTATCCGTTAGTCTCGTGAAGATTTGTGCCTTGGAAGGTTTCCAGGGCACAGGCCTGGGCAAGGTTGTTTGGAAGACCGGTAGTTGCCCATGCTGCAAGTCTCCCCTCTCCATGCCACCGATGTTGTCCAAGGGAAGGGCACTAGGGCTGATGCAGCTTGGCACCAGTGTCGTCACAGAGCAATATGTGGTTAAGTGCCTTGCTCAAGGACACAACACACAACATGCTGCCTCAGCTGAGGCTTAAACTAGCAACCTTCAGATCACTAGACCAATGCCTTAACCACTTGGCCAAGTTACTACGACACTTAACGGTTACTCTAAGTGAACTGCAGAAATCAGTGTCTGTGCAACTGGAGATGAAATTTGTGGCTCCACAATCTAAGGCCTTGCATAGAAAGGGTATTTATGGAAGGGGGGCAAGAAAGAAGCTCTGGCTTAAAAAATATATCCTTGCCAGTAAAGATTTTGCAAAGCTTCACTTAGAAGATGCTGTAAAGGCCCACCACGTTCCTGGAGACCCGCGGTCTGCTACCGTGCTGGAGCGCTTGGAGACACAGCCCATTCCAACCAGCACCTCTCAGGAGCAGACGATCACACAGAAGTGACGTTGGAGACCTCAAGGTGCTTCAGGCGCTTCCCCAGAGCGACCACCATTAAGCCCCATTGGTGGACATCCACAGCTGCCGGAAGTGAGGTCTCCGCTGCAGACATTGGAAATCGAGCCCGAGGCTTGGCTGGAGCGGAGGCCTCTGCAACCGTGACTCAGCTTACGGACTTGTTTCAGCCAGGAGCCCGGCCCTCTGGGATTAAGTGACGGCTTTGGGGCCTGACCCAGTCGACAGCCCCGGCCCCCCAGCAGCTGGAAGTGGCAGCGGAGCCCCCCCCCCGGTCACTTGGCCTGACCTGGTGCCCGATGACGCGACCCACCGATCGATCCCCGCAGGACGTGTCCACCAACCTCAGAGCTGACAATAACACACTGCATCTATGGAAACCTGGAAAGATGCACACTACTTACCGAGGAAGCGTGGGAAAAGAGCTGGGCTGCTGGTCAGATTGAAGCTGTGGGGCTTCAGGGTCCCTATGCCCACCATCTTATTAGCTAATGTGCAAGCCATAGAGAACAAGGTGGATGATCTTAAAGGGAGACTCACCTACTTCAGGGAGATGCAGAACTGCTGTGTATTCTGTTTCACCGAGACCTGGCTCTCTCTTGCTACCCCCGACTGTGCCATCCGACCGAAGGGATTTTCGATCCATTGGATGGACCGCACGGCGTCTTCAGGCAAGATGAGGGGAGGTGGTGTCTGCCTACTGATCAACACTGCGTGGTGCTCTGACACAGTGGCACTGACAAGCTCCTGCAGACTGGACCTGGAACACCTGTCGATGAAGTGTCGTCCCTACTATCTGCCATGGGAATTAACCTCGGTCATACTGACAGCGGTCTACATTCCCCCCCAGGTGGACGTGGAGTGTGCTCTGAAAATACTGTATGCCAACATCATTGAACTTGAGACTAGGTATCCGGAGGCTTTGCTCATTACATCCGGGGACTTTAACCAGGCCAACCTCAGAAAGGCGCTGCCAGAGTTATACCAACATGTCTCCGGCCCCACTAGAGGCCCGAATATATTTGACCACTGCTACACAGCAGTCAAGGATGCCTTCTGTTCCGTCCCACGACCTCACTTTGGAAAATCGGACCATTAGGCCGTACTCCTCCTTCCAGTTTACAAACAGAAACTGAATGGGAGGTCATGGTGTCAAAGGTAGTGTCACGTTGGACAGAGAAAATGGATGAGGTCCTCCGTGACTGATTTGAATCGTGGACTGGTTAGTATTCAAGGACTCGGCAGCTAACCTCGATGAGTATGCCTTAGCTGTCACGGACTTTATTTGGAAATGCACAGAGGACTGTGTGTCTCACAAGATGATCCAGGTATTCCCTAACTGGAAACCTTGGATGAATTATGAGGTCAAGTCCCTTTTGAAGGCTGGAGCTGCGGCTTTTAGGTCCGGGGATACCAGTCGCTACACAGAATCCAGGCGTGAACTCCAGAAAGCCATTAAGGGCGCCAAGAGGCAATATCGAGCCAAGTTGGAAGCCCAGGCTAACCAAAGGGATGCCGGTAGACTATAGCAGGGTCTAAATGAGATCACTGGGCGTGAAGAAAAGGCTGGGAATATCAATAACTGTGGCGCTTCTCTTCCTGACGAACTTAACGTATTCTACGCAAGATTCGAACAGAAGAGGAGCGTCCTGCTCCCTCCGGATGAACTGGACCTGGTGCCAACAGGTAGATGCCATCTCCCTGGCCCTACATTCCTCCTTGGAACACCTGGAGAATAAAGACGCACACGTAAGGCTCCTTTTCATTGACTACAGCTCTGCCTTTAATACCATCATGCCAAATAAATTGATTCCTACGTTCCGGAACCTGGGCCTTAGCACTCAGATCTGCAGCTGGATCTTCAACTTCCTCACAGACAGGACCCAGACTGTAAAAATAGGGGACAAGCTCTCCTCTACAATCACTCTGAGCACCGGTGCCCCACAAGGCTGTGTACTCAGCCCCCTGCTGTACTCATTGTACACCGATGATTGTGAAGCCAAGTTTCCATCGAACTCAATATATAAGTCTGCTGGTGACACAACAATTGTAGGCCGTATCTCGGGTAATGATGAGTTTGAGTACAGAGAGGAAATCAAGAACCTGGTGGCATGGTGCGAAGACAATAACCTATCCCTCAACGTCAGCAAGACGAAGGAATTGGTTGTTGACTTCAGAAGGCGTAGCGGACCACATGACCCAATTTACGTAGGTGGTGTGCAAGTGGAACAGATCAAAAGCTTTAGATTCCTCAAGGTCAATATCACAAATGACCTGACTTGGTCCAACCAAGCAGAGTCCACTGCCAAGGCCCACCAGCGCCTTTACTTCCTGAGAAAACTAAAGAAATTTGGCCTGTCCCTTAAATCCCTCACTAATTTTTATAGATGCACCGTAGAAAGCATTCTTCTAGGGTGCATCGCAACTTGGTATGGAAGTTGTCCTGTCCAAGATCGGAAGAAGCTGCAGAGGATCGTGAACACGGTGCAGCACATCACACAAACCAATCTTCCGTCCTTGGACTCATTTTACATCGCACGCTGTCAGAACAGTGCTGCCAGGATAATCAAGGACACGACCCACCCAGCCAACACACATTTCGTCCCTCTTTCCTCCGGGAGAAGGCTCAGGAGCTTGAAGACACGTATGGCCAGATCTGGGAACAGCTTCTTTCCAACTGTGATAAGACTGCTGAACAGATCCTGACCCGGATCTGAGCCATACCCTCTAAATATCCAGACCTGCGTCTCGGTTTTTTTTGCACTACCTTACTTTCCATTTTCTATTTTCTATTTATGATTTATAATTCAAATTTTTAATATTTACTACCGATTTGTACTCCAGGAAGTGGGAAGCGCAGAATCAAGTATCGCTGTGATGATTGTACGTTCTAGTATCAATTGTTTGGCGACAATAAAGTATAAAGTTAAAAAAAGTATAAACATGTGGAAGAGGTCTTGGGATTGGATGAGATTAAAGTGGAAGTTTTTGGCTCAACATGAAGGGGTACGTGTAGTGTAAATCTAATACTGCGCATCAGCCAGGGAGCACCATTCCTACTGGAAAGTATGGTGGAGGTAGCATCATGCTTTGAGGGTGCTTTTCAGCAGCAGGGACTGGAAATCTGTATAGAATTGATGGAAGATGAATGCTGCTAAATAGAGAGATCCTGGATAAAAACCTGTTAGCCTCTGCAAGAAACCTTAAACTGGAGAGGAAGTTTGTCTTTCAGCAGGATGATGACCCAAAGCACATTGCTGGAGTAACCATGGATTGGCTTCAGATGAAGAAAATTGATGTCCTTGAATGGCCCTGTCAGAGTCCCAACCTTAACCCAATCAAACATCTCTGGCAAGATCTCAAGATTGCTGTCCACAGCCGCTCTCCAAATAATCTGGCACAGCTTGAACATTTTTGCAAGGAGGAATGGGCAAATATTGCTCCATCACATTGTACAAAGCTAATAGACTTATCCAAAATGACTACTGGCTGTAATCGCTGTGAGAAGTGGTCCACTAAGTACTGAGCAAAGGAGGTGATTACTTTTGAAATGCAGACATCTCAGTTTTTGAAAGTTTAGTTTCTCATGCTAACATTTTTCTTTTTTTTAAACTCTGCTGCAAAAGGGGGGATGTGATTTACAAATAAAGATTCTTAGTTAAATAGATCAAAATCCCTGGTTGTAATATTCATATATGTGAACAAAGGTTTGGAGGCTAAGTACTTTTACAAAGGCACTGTATGCCTTATTCTTATTGGAGTTGGTGATCTTATCTGAATACTGCTGTTCATCTTATTTTTAGTTGGTGTAAATTTCACTTCTTGTGGGATTGTAATGAGCTGTCCCTATTTCAAGGAAATTGCTAAATGAGTGTTTGAAGTTTCCTGCTTAGAAATTTTGCTTCAAATTTTACAGTAAATTTGGAAAATTCTTTAATTCATTCATTAGTTCTTCAGTGTAATACTATTTTTAAAGGTTTAACAGCAGTAATTGAATCGTGACATCACCCCCCCCCCCACCGCATGGACACAGATTCTCAATAATTACCCTTTCTTAAAAAGAGGGTCAGTTTTGACAGTGGAAAGGTGCTCATCTTTAAGAAGGAAACCAAATTATGGACTCTCAATACATTGTTTCCAGCATGACAATGATAAATTTCAAGAAGCATACTTCTAAATGAAGTGTTTTATTGCTGGGAAAACATTTTGTTTAATTTATAAAGCATATGATACGGTAATCATGTTAGTGTGCAACACTTCAGGAACATTCATATACCTTTTCCATACAGTACTGTCATTCAAAGTGAATGGTACTTAATTTGACTACATTTTCTCATTAATACAACTAGTTCAGACCAAATACAAATTCCATAATTCAGCCACCAACTTTGTTATTCTCCCTATAAACTATTTAAAACTTATCAAGGTTATTTGCAATTTAATTGTATTGAACCCAAATATTTCCACATCTGATATCATTATATGCGTGTTTCTGCAGTATTCCCTTGTATAGGCTTCAATAACTCCAGTTTTACTGATTCGGTTCTAACAAGCTTGACTTTATGTAATCACTCTGCTACAATGTACCTTTACCTTTTATCCCTGTGCCCCAACCTACTTTACTACGAAATGAAGGCTTGATTTGGAAATCAGTATTCTGTTTTAAAATCCCTCACTGGGTTTGTTTCTCCTCATCTCTGTAAACTCATTTAAGTTGTTTTCAGTCCTTCAGGCATTCCTAAGTTTTAACCCATTGACATCCTGACTTAAGCTACCAAGGCTGACCTCTGTAGGAGGTGCACAAGATACACAATCATCCTCTGCTTCTCTGAGATACATGCATCTTAAAACCCACCTTTTGATCAAGCTATTAGACAACACACATAAAAGTTGCTGGTTAACGCAGCAGGCCAGGCAGCATCTCTAGGAAGAGGTGCAGTCGACGTTTCAGGCCGAGACCCTTCGTCAGGACACAGGCTATTAGACATCTATTTTAGTGTTCTCTAATAATACTTGTCAGATTTTGTTTGGTATGTTGGTCCATTGTACAGGGAATTTTAATACAATAAAGGTCCTATTTAAATGTAGCTGAAACTGGTTTGGGTATCATAATTGTGATACAGTCAAAATGAACAGTCCAGAATCTTTGTTGCAGTGTAATAGTGACATTGCAATCACTTTCAAAGACTCTTCATCTCATGTCTTCTATTTTTATTGTTTATTTATTCTTTTTGTATTTGCATATTTTGTCTTTTGCACTCTGGTTGTCCCCCTTATTGGTGCAGTCTTTCATTGATTCTGTTCTGGTTATTGGATTTATTGAGTATGCCTGCAAGAAAATGAATCTGAGTGTTGAATATGGTGGCATATATCTACTTTGATAATAAATTTACTTTGAATTTTGAATATGTTCTCACTCATTAGGTTATACCAACTAATTTAGAGGTGTACTTTGGTCATATTGCATGTTTAAATGTTTGGGGTTTTTCCTTCCCTGTTTCTGGGTGTGTCTAAGGTAGTAAGTGTACATTTGCCATATCTTGTGTTTGTCAAGTCTACAATCCTTGGAGGTTCTGGGGAATGGCCAAGTTATGTTATTTATTTAAAGTATTTGCATCTTGACCCCTTTGGCCAATTTTTAAATTTAAATGCAATTCAATCTTGGTTACATTATATTCTGAAGGTGAATAGTCATTAAAGTTGTATTGTGTGAAGCTTTGTGATCTTCAGTGAAAGGTTGAACTTGCATGGAATGGGTAAAATGCACATACTTTTCAGGGAAACTAGTTAAGCACATTTACAGGGAGATGAATTAAGGTAGAAGATGGGTGGTAGCTAAGGCAGTCTGTTTATATGCTATAAAATTCTTTGCAAGTAGCTCTCATAGGGCTACTTTTCAGCTCTAATAGTTTTCCTTGAAATTTGTAATATATGTACATGTCATGTTTCTCATGTCCGTATCCATGATTAAAAAACCTGAGGTACCCGACAGGGTGTCTTGCTCAGATCCACATTGCTTGCAGATATGATTGATATACCTGCTGTGTGACTGTACAGAAAGATCAAGCTTTTAATTTTTGGGAAATTAGGTGCAAGAATCAACTATATTATTTTGCTATTGTCTTTTATTAAACCCCCTGCGAGCCTTTTATATTTTTATTGCTCCCTTTGTCATTGGTTAGGCTACACACACTTGGATTCTCCCTTTAAGCCACTTTGCCAGCCTAGCGCTTGCTTCCTTTGACACTAATAAAACTTGTATCTGACCATGGTTTAGCAGATTTTACTTGGTAATATTCCCAAGAAATGCCTTGGCTCATTTTGCTTCACATCATTTATTACTACTGATATAGCACTAGATTTTATTGTGAATTCAAACACTTTAGACAGCATTGCTTTGCTTTTACTCAATATGAATGCTGATATTGTTAACTAAGCATTAACAATATTAACTATGCCTGCCTGACCGTTTAAAATGGTTATGTAAAACGCATCCATACCACTCACAATCTTGTTTTGACTAAATGGCTGTATGACCAGAACATTATAGTCATTCATTTTTCTGATTGGAATTTTACTGGCATATTGAGTTGGCATAATTTTTCTTCGCCACCAGTTTGGGAGACACACTAACTCAGATTCATCATTGATGCAGCAAATTCTTAAAACTTAATCCATTTCCGACCTATAAGAAATGTTTTCAACCAACAGAGTAGTGAATGGAGCAGCAAAGTTGCAGCATGTCTCTGAATCAGTTGTAAGGTATGATGGGAACTGTAGGGAAATCTTAAATCTTTGCTTTTAGTGTAGTCAGAATTAAATTAAAGCAGTTCAGATATTAAATAAATAAGGCATCAAGTCAAAAATGACAACTGCAATGCATATTGAATGTTACAGAATTCCAACTGATTAATGGAAGGTTCTTTTCCAGTCTACTTAAATTTCTTTGAAAACAGCCCGTTGTATTTTTATTGTGATGCTCTAATTAAAGCCGATATCTTTCAGTTGTCAGGATACAGAAGTTGTCCCTTGTTTTCCTGCTTTGGAGAGAATTCCAAAGATTCACTTAATAAAATATTCAGAAGTATTTAAAGTGAAAGTTGATGAGTTTTTGAAAAATTATGGATCAGGACTATGGGGATCTGGCACAGAGGAGATAGAAAAGCCATGATCATCTTGAATGGCTGGGCAGGCTTGAGGGACCAGAATATTTCACCCCCTAGGTTGAAGTTCTGTCCTTGAAATATTAAGGCAAAGTCTTTCCTGTTTTTGTAAGATTTGTCTTTAAAGCTATAACTCTGAAATATCTGTAAGCAGATCTGTCATTTAACTCTGAACTCCTGATGTGTTTTAACCTGTGCAAAAATGGTGCTGATTACTGAAGGCTGCTGGTTATGACTTGTATGTACTTTATGAGCAGGATTAATGACCAATTATGTCAAGGAAAAGGGTCTTGTGAGTAAGAGCAATATTGACTGCGAATAGATAGTAGTTTCCTAGGCCAAACAAAAACACTGCTGATTCTTTCACAGCATCACTATTTAGAATTTGAGTGCATATTCATACAATATAAGGGTTTGCAAATATCATTAGATTCTATTTGCTTTGAATCAATACTGGATGTTCATGTTACATGCCATGGTAATTAATATTTAAGATTATTTCAAGCCCTTTGTGTATTTCATTCAACTTCTATGCACATGACCATTTATGTAAACAAATGTTTTCTAAATATTGTCAACAAGTAACAAGTCATTCCATTCATCAAGAATTCTCATTTTTCCCAAGATTCAAAACTTGTGGGTTTATTTCTACCATTATAGAGCACCAGAATGCCCCTCCATTACACAAAAGAAGTAAATGGGGGGGGGGAAATAGGAAATTACAATGCGCTTTCACACAGTGAAATGTGTTTTAATATTTTTTTAGAATATCATTGCAGAGTGATTTATTTAAATCAGTCTTATTACTTTCAGCCCCTTATTACTCATCTTAACCATACATTTTTTCTTATGCAGCTTTCTAGACAGGATTGACATAGTCAGACAAAGTGACTACATACCTCCAGACCAGGTAAGCAGCTTTGATATTGCACTTTTAAGTTGTCTTCATTAATATGCAATGTTTCAGGATGAGAGGCAAAGTTGTTAAAGCTTCATACTTTAACTTTTGTTTTCGTTTTTTTAATGGTAAATATTTTTGACCAGCATCAGTTCAATTAATAATTATGTTAAAATACTTAAAAAGGAATAAAACTTTGGCCACAGTGATGTGATATTTTCAAGCAAATGTATTTGATGTGTTTAGTTGGATTTCATGAAGCCAGTGTCCTTAACCCAACCATTCCTGGAATCAAACTTTGTAATGTGGAGAATTTTAAATCTTTTTGTTTCCCATTGGAGTTAGCAATTTAGATCAACAAATTAAAAACTGGAATCTAAAAGCTAGAATAAAAATAGAAATACTGCCAGAACTCAGCAGGTGAATCAGCAATTGTGGAAATTGGAAAGAGAGAGCTTAACTCTTTAGAGACCTTTCAGTAGAACTCCCGAGTGTTGGCTGTCTAGAAGTTAAGTTGAAATAGCACCAATTACAGAAGTAATTTCTCTGACACTTCATGCAGTCATAAGAGTTTGTATAAATTCACAATGAGAAGTGTCATGCAAATTTTACTTGGATCTATGTTAACAGATTGAATGCACTGGAACAAAATTCCCATTATTTTCACTTCATTTGTAGGTTTTAAAACATTTTTAAGTCTCTCTCACAAGCATGATTTCAGTATTCTTCATTCTGAATCCCAATAAATCAATAAGTTAAATGCTGCATCTTAACCAGATTTGCACACAGACGTGGCATTAAAATCATATCTGTTTTCTATGGTGAAGGTACGTGTAATGAGCATGTAAGTTTTAAATTTCAGTCAAATAGTTATTAGCCACATTAAGTCACATTAAGTTCATAACCTAATTAGTCTCGTTTGAAGTTGTATTGCACTGGTGCAATATTATGAAATTGAATCTCTATATTTAGTGTGTTGGTCACAATAATGACATTTACTTGCACATTGTAGCAGAAACTAATGCTGACAGGAGCCTGCTGTGAAAAGATATTTATTTTCAAACCTAGGATACACATGAGATACACTGATCCACATGAGTTTTTTTTTCCATTTGAAATTTAAGTTGCCATTAAGTTAAGTAGATAACTTCTCAATAGTACGGATACACTTTGGTCTAAATTGAATGAAAGCAGAATTCTATTGTGTAATGGTTATTCACACTCTCAAGACTGCAAGTTAATCTTTTTGCCACGTGAACTCTTTAATGTAAGTGCACTTTCCACTGCTTGCATTTACACCCTCTAATACTCTCATCATCCAACTATCTAACTCCTTTTCAAACCATGTTAACAGTACCTTAGAGAAAATTCAAACCATAAAAATCTGACTATGCATATGAAAATAAACACTTATTTCAGTCTCTTTATGATGAACTCTTTTTGCCCTGATCAGCAAAGACCTCATTTATACATACCTCATTTTTCTGCTTTTAGCCCTTTATGCCTACCAGTTATCTGCTGCTTATCTACATTAATGGGCAATTTACAATAACCAGTTAACCTACCTACATCTTTGGGGTGTGGAAGGAAAGCAGAGTGCACAGTGTAAAACCCTGTCAGCCATGGGGAGAACGTGCAAACTGCACACAGCACCAAATTGAACCTGGCCCTCATCCCAATAATTGAAGCTATCGAAACAATGCTTGTTATGAGCAGTATTACAAGTAAGAATGTGGGATCAATTGCAAAGTCAATATTGAGCTGAAATAGTGCTAATCTTTCCACACTAATGTGTTTGCAATGAAGTAAAAATTCTACAGTTTCAAAAAGATAGCTTTTTAAAAAAGCGAGAATATTTGCAATCGTAGAGGAAAATGCATAGCTGTTAGCTTACTGATTTGGAGCAAAATAATTTAGGCAGTGACTTGTCCTGAACAGTATATTCAGAAAAGAGCACATGCTTGAAATTCAGAATTTATATTTTAAGCAAATAGTAACTTGATTGATAAGGCTTCCTATAGGAGTAGATGGAAATGATAGTCTGAAATAACTTGTATGAAATATTTGGGGCATGTAACTTCACATCGAAATTCACAACAGATCCTAAAACTTTCCACCAGTGTTTTGTTTTCCATTGTTTGGCCTGAGAGTGTCTAGTCTGATATATAGAGATCAGCTGCCAAAATTAGTCAGAATTATTATCAACCTATTGCAAGTATAGTACTTTGGTTTTGTTTCTTTAGTAGTTTTAATTTTTAATCTTTCAGTTGAGTTTTGCAAAGTCAATAAGAACACTTTTTTAAAAAATCAGATGGAATCTTCAAACCTGAGTTGTTAGTGCAGTAGCCTGAATTGTTATCACAACTTACAGTAGCTAATTAAATGAGACAAATTCATTCCTAAAATTATTTTTATTAAATGCACTTGCCAAACTTTTATCCCAATATCCAATCACTTGTGTTTTTGTCTCACTCCTATATTAGTGCCCTAGCTGTTCGTTAGCTGTTCAGGATGTCCACTGCCTACTTGGCATATTAAATCTTTTTTCCAAAGATTAATCTAATTGTATTTGGCTATTATCCAACACCAAAGGATGGCTGTTGAAGCAAAGTACTGAATTGCTTTTATACATTATTTTGAAATTATGTTACTTGATGTGCTGTTCAAAACTCAAGCAATTGTATGTATGCATCAATACTTTGTGCTCTAGCACGGCACAGTACAAGGCTTTTGCCCTTTTAGTTTTATTTCAGATGTAGTTGCGTACATAAAGACCCTTGAATGTACCAAGAGATGTAATGTTTCTAGATAGTGTTACGTACCCCGTAACTGGGTTGCCAAACCAGCAGAAATGGATCACTCAGTTGGAGTCTGGAGTACTAGAACTAAGAAAGTTTTATTAAAGAGACAAGCAACACAGTAATCGAAAGGATAATAAATGCAACAATTCAACAATGATAACCACACATGTGCACAGAATTAAGATAACAGCATCAATCAAGCTCTATCGTTGTCTAGGGGTTAAATGACCAATTTCAAAATGACTCAAAGTTCAGTCCAGTTTGTAGTTCAGTTCGCAGTAATCGTTGCCATGGCGATGGACAAGGTGGGGGGAGAGAGACAGAATAGGAACAACTGATCATTCAGAACGGCTTCACTCACAGACCAGCGGGATGGCTCACAAACAGCTTTTGGGCAGGTCCTTGGTGATGTCACCTGAGGTCACCGACTGTGACCCCTCCTCCAGATGCGGTCGATCCTCTGCAGTGAACCCGGCACCCAGGCAAGGGCGGACACACACCGGGTTCCCGCTGATCGTACCTTTCCACCCTTGTTGTTGTCTGGGACTTCTCACCCACTCGTGAGAAGCGCACCGCTTCCAGGGTCTCGTTACCTCGGGTGGCGTGTGTGTCTGTCTTAGCGAACCTGTCCCTTTTTATCCCCCTGCTGGGGTATCGCCTGTCCATCACTTCAAACAGTTCAGGGTTCAAAGGGGGGAGCCGCTCCAGACAGCTCTCTCTCCCCCGTCCCTTCATTACACATCTCCAGACGCTGCTCCATTGTTCCTTATCTCTCCTTCCCCTGAGGGCAGGTGGCAGACCAACTGCTGATGCCACTGATGCTAGCCCAGGCCAGCAAACATCTTAATTTTATGTGTATTCTCGTAACACTTCCCCCCTTTAAGGATTTTTACCGGGAGGTAAAAATTACAAACATGACTACATTATCTGATACATACACAATATACATCTTTAACAGTTATTTAGCTAATACAGAGAATTTGAAGCTGTCAACACCTTGACAGACAGTCATCACATTTTCTGTTCCTTTTACACGTGTTATTAATAATCCCTTAGACCAGGCTCCAACTCAGCAAACTTCACAGTGGCCAAAAACACTGATGAATTGCGACCAATGTAACCTCTCATTTGGTTTTGTCCCGGACCACAATAACAAGGGTCGTCCCATTCCGACTCAGTTTTCTCTCGCAAGGGCTTAGTAGGAGGGGGACGGGTATTGACCGCAGAGTTATTGCAAAACTTCCTGCAGTACCCCACCATCTCCAAGAGCCTTCTGAGGGCCCTCTTGTCTGTCGGGGTTGGGAGGTCAGCGATAGCCTGCACTGTAGCTTGCATCACTGCCAGCTGCCCCTGTGTCACCACAATTCCCAGGTAAGTGACTCTCGTGTGGCCGAATTCATTTTTTCCAAGGCTCACTATCACGCTGGCTTCAGACAGCCGTGTTAAATTGCCAATACACACCTCTGTGTTCATCAGCCCTTTAGTCACTGAATTACTCAAAAAATATGGGTGTTGTTTACTTGGCCACCCTATTGTAACCGACATAACCCAACGTCCCAGTTCTTTGCATTTCCTCGGGACAATCAAACACATGGGTGCGAGTCGTTTAATTACTCCTTCGGGGATTAAGGGAGAGACCTTATCAGTAGACCTGGCCAAAACAATAGCCTTCTCCCATCTGACCGATCCCATCCTAATCTTTTCAAAATGGTTTTTTCCTCTTATCAAGGGGCCCCTAGCTTCATTGATTTCCACGCTAACACCGACTAGGTTTGTTAGCATATCAAAAGCCGGTGACCGTCTCAGTTCGCGTCGGTCATGATCAATAACATTCTTCCCCCTGGGCAGCCGGTAAATCTCTTTCATGATTCCACCAACTGTTTCCTCCAGCACCGCAAAATGTCCACCGGGGGGTACCTCGTGGGCCATGTTAAAAACCTCATCCCCATAACTCTTTTGCACCACCCCCCACTCCTCATCTGCGGATGCTGTACTTGATTTCCCTTTCTTCCTTAGCACCTCCTTATCCGCACAATAGCTTGTCAAGGCTGTGTCAGAGAGAGCGGTCTCGGCCAAAACCATCAGCCCCTCGTCTCGCTCCTGCGTCTGCACAAATTCTTTCCTGGCTACTGCTACGTCCGTCCCAGCTCCCTCACTACCTCTTATCTCACTACACCCTGTCTCATACAAGGTTGGCAGAAATGTTTCAGCCAAATTCACCATCGCGGGCGGGGCCTCCATGCTGGCAGGCTGACCCGTCAATCTCACGACTGGGAACACGATTCCTCCGGCGATGTCATTACCGAGCAAGACTTCCACGTCTTTCATCGGTAATTCGGACCTCACCCCGATCGTGACTAGTCCAGAGACCAGGTTGCTCTGTAAATGTATCTGGTGCAAAGGGACTGACTCTGTCCCTTCCCCAACACCTTTGACCTCTACCTCCCCAGTCTGGGTCTCTGAGCTAAACTCTAATACACTCTTCAGTATTAGTGACTGACACGCTCCCGTGTCTCTCCAGATCCGCACTGGAACTGGTTTTAACCTCTTTTTCACTGACACCAGTCCGGCCGAGATAAACCTCTCGCGCCCTTCCTGGACTTTTTCAGACCTGTCCTTCCCTAGCGGTTCGCTTAACAGCTCAATACAGCCATTCAAAATTTCCGATTTTCCTTTCCCCGTCTCCTTCCTTGGGGCAAAGCACCTGGACGCAAAGTGTCCGACTTTCCCACAATTATAACAGACGACCCCAGGAGACTTCCTACCAGGCTGCTCCCGGTCTACCTTATCCTTTTCACTAGTCCCCGGCTTACTTTCTGACTTTTCCGGCGGACTCTCCCCGCCGTCCTGACTACCCTTCTGGTAGCCTTTACTCGGGGCAACCTTCATTTTATGCGTCAACGCATACTCATCCGCTAACTTAGCAGTTGCGGCTAACGTGGCTGCCTCTTTCTCATCGAGGTAGGGTCTCATACCCTCAGGGACACAACCTTTAAACTGCTCAATCAGAACCAGTTGCAGCAGTCTGTCATAATCCCCCTCTACCCCTTTCGAGGCACACCAACGCTCACAATATGTTTGCATCTCACGAGCAAACTCCAAATACGTGCGGTCCCACCGCTTCCTCGCATTCCGGAACCTCTGCCGGTATGCCTCCGGGACCAACTCATAAATCCTGAGGATGGCCTCCTTCACCACCTCATACTTCTGGGCATCTTCCGCGGATAAGGCGGAGTAAGCTTGTTGGGCCTTCCCTTTCAGTACACTCTGAAGTAAGACAACCCACTTATCCCTCGGCCATTCCTGACTTATAGCTACTTTTTCGAAGTGGAGAAAGTACCGATCCACATCGGTATCGTCAAATGGGGGAACCAGCCTAACCTCCTGGGTCGCCCGGAACCCTCCACC
The DNA here is from genome assembly GCF_963921235.1 of Mobula hypostoma. Lineage (NCBI taxonomy): Eukaryota > Metazoa > Chordata > Chondrichthyes > Myliobatiformes > Myliobatidae > Mobula > Mobula hypostoma. The sequence goes on from NC_086098.1 coordinate 228,103,609, forward strand.
TTGGTTCGGCACGAGCCCCTGCTCGGCCCTTATCTTTAACTTCTCCAGCTCAAATTCCCTTTCCCTCTGTTTCTCCTCTCTCTCCAACTGCCTGTCCCTCTCTCTCTCTTCTCTCTCCAACTGTCTTTCTCTCTCTTGCCTTTCTACCTCTTTCTCTCTCTCCCGCCTTTCTAACTCTCTCTCTTTCTCCTGCCTTTCTAACTGTCTCTCTTTCTCCTGCCTTTCTAACTGCTTCTCTTCGTGTTCTAACTGCCGTACCCGGAACTCGTGCTCGAGTCTCAGTTTTTCAAGCTGTACCTGTACCGCGTCTCCAGCAGGTTTTTCAATAGACACCACCCCCAGCTCACCTTGGGGAAACACACCTTTAGATACATAGTGCTCTACAATAGCTCTGTGTATCTCCTCTCTCCTCATTGTCGACTTCACCTTAGCAAGATTCACCCGTTTTGCCACAGCTATCAATTCCGATTTCCTGGCATCCTCTAATGCCTCCAAGGTCGGCGCCTTTATAAATTCCTCAACCTCCATTTCTGCTGTTTGTCTTTTCTTTCTTTCGGGAATTTTAACCCAATCAATTTACTCCGTCCCAAATTTAGCGTTCAAAATCCCGGACGAGCCCCCACTTATGTTACGTACCCCGTAACTGGGTTGCCAAACCAGCAGAAATGGATCACTCAGTTGGAGTCTGGAGTACTAGAACTAAGAAAGTTTTATTAAAGAGACAAGCAACACAGTAATCGAAAGGATAATAAATGCAACAATTCAACAATGATAACCACACATGTGCACAGAATTAAGATAACAGCATCAATCAAGCTCTATCGTTGTCTAGGGGTTAAATGACCAATTTCAAAATGACTCAAAGTTCAGTCCAGTTTGTAGTTCAGTTCGCAGTAATCGTTGCCATGGCGATGGACAAGGTGGGGGGAGAGAGACAGAATAGGAACAACTGATCATTCAGAACGGCTTCACTCACAGACCAGCGGGATGGCTCACAAACAGCTTTTGGGCAGGTCCTTGGTGATGTCACCTGAGGTCACCGACTGTGACCCCTCCTCCAGATGCGGTCGATCCTCTGCAGTGAACCCGGCACCCAGGCAAGGGCGGACACACACCGGGTTCCCGCTGATCGTACCTTTCCACCCTTGTTGTTGTCTGGGACTTCTCACCCACTCGTGAGAAGCGCACCGCTTCCAGGGTCTCGTTACCTCGGGTGGCGTGTGTGTCTGTCTTAGCGAACCTGTCCCTTTTTATCCCCCTGCTGGGGTATCGCCTGTCCATCACTTCAAACAGTTCAGGGTTCAAAGGGGGGAGCCGCTCCAGACAGCTCTCTCTCCCCTGTCCCTTCATTACACATCTCCAGACGCTGCTCCATTGTTCCTTATCTCTCCTTCCCCTGAGGGCAGGTGGCAGACCAACTGCTGATGCCACTGATGCTAGCCCAGGCCAGCAAACATCTTAATTTTATGTGTATTCTCGTAACAATAGCTACAGATGGTTTCTCTCATGGTGGCATATTTTTCCTTTTGAAGGACCTTCTACGATGCAGAGTATTGACATCGGGAATTTTTGAAACCAGATTTCAAGTTGAAAAAGTAAACTTTCAGTGAGTATGCCTTGGTTAATAGTTTTATTCTGTATGAATTAATGTCCCGATAGTCCAGTGCTCATAGGAAAGTGACATTTATTTTTATTATTTTTTATGGATTTATTGAGTATGCCCAGAAGAAAATCAATCTCAGGGCTGTGACATATATGTACTCTGATAATAAGTTTACTTTGAACTTTAAGCTATTGGTGTGTGTGTGTGTTCACTTATTTCACCATTATGTGGAGTTATTGAGTGAACACAAGTAAAGGTAGTTAAACACAATCTCCACATCCACCATCATTTTGACTAAAGCCACCCAATAATGAACAGGTCATTTGTTGAGAGGGTTATTTGAATGTTTCCAATGAATAATTATTAAATGAAGATTCATAAGTGCAAAATTTTTATCTTGCTAATGAAGAAAATCATACCTGCTGTTAACATTTTAATTGAAATGAGACAAGCAAAATGAGTTTATTAATAACCCAAAGTTTCAGTTGAGTAAATAAGTAGTATTTCTTGTTTACCTTCACTGAAATATTTGCTTTGTATTTACTTCTTTCCAAGTGATAACTTATTAACTTGGCTTATAAGAGATGACGTTGTGTGGCTTCAGTTAAAATAACACTGTACGTCTAAGAGGTGGTCTTAACTACCTTGGGTTCATTTACTGCCTCCACTTCAAGCAGCTTAGAAAATGGAGTTGACCAGGTCACAGCATAATGTATGTAGCATCAAATAATTGCATTGCCTTATAGTCTTTGAGTCTCTTGCCCTCTGTGATTCATCATTATAAAGTCAGTTGTAATATTATAGCCAACAGTAAATGAGGCTTTTATACACATTTAGCCCTTTGTCTTCTAATAACTTATTTGTAGCTGAAATGTATGACCTTCAAAGCACATGGCAAGCACCTTGTTTTTATTGCCCTTCCCAGATCTAGCTTGATAGGTTTGAGTTATAGTTCTAAGTGTTTTAATTGTGAATTTTGTTTGTGCATCAAAATCACAATCGAGCAGAAAATATCACAGTTACCTCTTTTCCACTGCATTGCTTTATATCATCCCATTGTGCCAAAGCAGCAATTTAGGCATTGAAAGGAACTTGAGCTTTCATTGCCCGAAAGGGAGGTATTGTCCTGATTCTTTCACTCCACCAAAACCAATACTCCTCCTCATGCACCTCTCTGCTCTCATCCATACCTTCATCTTTTTAGATCATTTTATAGACCACAGTTTGTTTTCATATATTTATGTCCATAAGTGCACCGTTTTAGATCCTAACTGCCCAGCTCAAGCCTGACATGACCTGCTATAAATATGTTGGATGCTGTTTTGGTATAAAAAATAGTTAATCGATGAATGGGTTAGATCAAGGCTGGTTCAGTACTTCATTGATGCTGATGGGTCCTGTCATTACATACGCCTCTGAATTGATTTCTCTTGGGGCAAAGGGTTGCTCTTGGACTGAATGCATGCAAATAAGCACTGGATAAAACTGCTGAAAGAAGCAGATTAAGTCCCTGAAGATATCAGGTGATCTCCATGACAGACAGTATGACTGGGAGGGGGTCAAGAGTACTGAAACGTTTTGCATGAGGATGAAGTTTGAAAATATGGAAATGTGTGCCCTTCAAAGTTAAGTTGAATTTGTGCATGCTGCATGCCTATAACTGGTTTCTGGATAATACATATTTGAAATAATATTTACAGCAATGGTTGAAGTCCTCACATTCAGGTTCAGATTAGTTGTGTTGGTCAGTTTTTAATTTTATGCCCATGCTGGTCACTATATACCTGAATTTTGGTGCACCTCCCTGCTCAATCCTCCGTTATTCACACTCTCCTACTGGACTTCCACCCAATCAATTTCTTAAATCTCTATCTAATCTTGAAGGTGTGACAACCCACTTTCTATGCAGGCGAACAGGCTCACAAAATGGTACGCGCGTCGGCAGAGAGACCAGCCCCAAACTGGCGCTGGGCCTTCTTCACCAGCAAGGGGAGAAAGCCCGCGCGCGGGAAGAGACTTTTGTAATGCACCTCTGACGTCATTTTCCGCCTGGAGAGGGCGGGAATGGAACTGCATAAAAGCCAGTGCCGCGAAGTTTGAATAAACTAGTCTCGAGTGCAACTTACAGACTGCGTGTATTTACTTCTAGCTCTGTGTGTAGCACATCGCTACAAAGGCATGTTTATTCATTCACAAGGCGGCCTGAGTTCTCCCTTGTTTTCTTTCTGACGCCAAACTATTATTACTTATCCATTCAAGTCACCAGCTGTCTGGTGACAAATAAGTTTAAAAACTCTGAGCCGTAGTCATTTTGTGTTATGTTGTTCTTTGTAGATCTTCATTTCAGTGTTGCAATATATGTAAAATAGCTGTAACTAGCAGATCCAACTTTATCCACCAATGATTAAAAAATATCCTCAGCAAAGCTGAAACATGGCTGACTGGAAGATGAGTACCGACGAAGGAACTTCAATAAATCTGTTGAGAGAACTTGAGCCGTAAATCTGGCATTCCTGTTGAAGTAAATCTGCACAGATCAAATTACAAATGTAGATTGAAGGCATTCTGGGGAAAAGAAATAATTCTGCTTTTGAGCTCATAGCTTTCTCATGGAGTGATCAAAGCATCTTGAATAACATAATGTAAAAAGAATTGTTTGAGTCATTGTTGGAACTTGTCTCAAAATGGGTGGTTTCATCCATGTTACACATTAATGAACTGACTGGCCATATTTGCTTTGTACTTAAATCAGGACCCTTGAGAGGTGTATCTGTTTCTGATGACATCGATTTAATTTGAATCAATAACACAAGATTTTGTAGATGCTGGAAATCTTGAGTGACACACATGACATCAACATTTTGAGCCAAGACCCCTTATTAGTCCTAAATTGTCTACTGTTCCTTTCCCTCCGTAGATGCTGCCTGATTTGCTGAATTGCTGCAGCATTTTGTGTGTTGCTCATTTGTTTAATTCCATTCTCCTATTCAATATACATCATCTTTTACTCTGTGGATGCTCGTTGTGCATTAACTATCATTGGGAATGCAATGGAAGTTCATCTATTTCTAGAGAGTTTTGTGCAAATTAGTAATAGTGCAGAAGCTCAATAAAAGAAAACCTTGCTTTATCCTTTATTCAGTAGTCAGCACCCATTGTAACATGGCAGATCTGGAAACCTTAAAACAGAAAATGAAAATATTCAAGGTCAAAACCTGTGGGAAGAGGAAAAACTAAATTGATGTCTCTAGTTAACGACCATTCTTAATTTTTATTATTCAATTAAACATAGTCAACCTGTATTTAATTCTCTTACTCTTGCTCTATCAGTTCTGTTGCCCAACAGGTCTTTTTATCTCCATTTTTTAAAATTGCTAACCGCTACAATTTGTTGGGGAAAGTGCTGGTATCCAGTCAAAAGTTGTTGTCTGTTCAGTAGATTGCCTGGAAATATCCCCATCAGATTGTAGTTGTATTTGGAAAGTGGATATTTGAGTTAGCACACATCAAAAAAGTAACATCAAATGGGCGAAACCACATAATGTGGTAATTCTTCCACCTAACATTTTAATATTGTGCCTATTATGCCCTGGTTCTACATACTGGATCTTCTAACTAGTTCGTCTTTAAATAGAGACAGACCGACTGTTGAAAGATCCTGAAATATGCACCTGGCAAGCCAGAACAAATGATATTTTAAGTTGCAGTGAATGGGCTTCTTGTTGTATCCTTTATTTAGCAGTCTGCACCCACCATAATAATCTGGATCTGTTGTTCAGAAACTTGGAACAAGAAAGTTTAGTGAACCCTTGAAACACTTGTTGGCATGTAATCTTCAAAATTGTGCCACATTATCACATGGAGATTCATAAGACTGAGCTCCATGGAATATGTATCTTAAAACTGCTGAATCTGAATAATGAAGCTGAATTTAAATTGTTTTTTTGACTATAACAGATCATTGTTTCAATTTTTCATTCTTTGAATGTAGTCTAGCCTTATAAATGCATATTCAGAATGGGGAGAAGGATGGAAAATATAAGAGCTTTCTCTTCTTGAGCCTGCTTTGTATTTATTTAAGATGTTACTAACCACTTCCCTGTTCTATCTCTATTTTTCTTGAGATTCTTGCTACATCCCACTTTATTAATTTCAGTTTTAAATACAGTAACTGACTGAGACTCCTTGGTTTTCTGGAATAAAGAACTCCAAAGGTAACATGTGACATACCACTTATTCTCAGACCTCTGACACCTGAGTCTAGACTTCTCAGTCAGGACGAGTGTTCCTGTTTCTACCCTATTAAGCCTTTTAACAACTTGATACGTTTCATTGAGGTCATCTCTCATTTTTCTAAACTCTAAAAAAGAGATCCAACTTTCTATTTGTCGTGTGACAGATATGCCTCCTCAGGAACCAGTGTGGTGAATCTCTGCTACATTCCTTCCATTGCATGTGGAATTTTACTGGGTTAAGACCAATATTGTACACATTCCACAGCTACTATGGTGGAATTTGAACTTGGATCTCCAAATTGTTGGTCCAGTTTACTGATGTGCCATCACCATAGTTTAGAAGTACTGAATCTAGGCAACAATTGGTATCATGCATATCTTTTACCCACAGCTCAAAAACAGCTGCATCATTTATTCTAGAAGTATTGCTGATTTTGTTTGACTTAGACAATTGCAGTTTAGAGAATAAAACAAAAATTTAAATGTATGCTCTTAAAGGTTTACAGTGTATCTTTAATTCTACGTATGGATAATTCGTGCACTTAAGTATACAAATCCTGAGCTACTGTAATACTAAAAATCAATGATTTGGGCAAATTTGGTAATGTTGACAAGATAGGTTTAATAATTTTTTGTGTTTTATTTTTATTTTCAGTCTTGTCTCAGTTCCTGAATGTGAACAGTCTTCAATGTGAAGAAATTGCTTTTGCAATTTGCCTTGTTGATTGTAAAATTAATTCAATCATTTCCCTTTTGCAGCATGTTTGATGTTGGAGGGCAACGTGACGAGCGCAGAAAATGGATTCAGTGCTTCAATGGTAAGATTTGAAGTGAATTATTTTATGGCAGAATATACCTTGATGAATATATATTACACTTGTATAAGATTGTTTGATCAAATATATCCATCAACTTGGTAACAGGAAAGCAGGCAGCAATCCAAGGAGGAAAGAATGCACAATTATGTTACTAGTTCCAACTTTGCCAGCTTAGTTGCATGGGTTTAACCAGACATTGATTGGGCTTTTGTCCATCTCACTGTTTGGAGGTCTTTTGTCCATCTGTTCACCAGAGATGTTGATGTGGTGAAAATCCAGTTCCTCTTGTTTGCTTCAATAGTTTGCATCCTGGAGTCAAATTGATGGGAGTTTGAAGCAATATGGCTGTTCCCAGTTGTCAAGTAATATGCACCATCAAGTAAAGTAACACAGCTAATGTCTGCAGCATTTTCACTCTGCATTTACTTAGCGTTGCAAATGTTTATTTTAAAAAAAGAGAACATCCTGTTCATAGTACCTACTGTCCTATCCTGATTGACCATCCACAGCTACAAAACCATGAAATGACACTTATTTCTGGTAACTCTTGGTAGTTTAACCATTAATTTAGTTGGTATTAATGCTAATTTGTGTTGACCTATCATTGCCAAACTTGCTGCCAATCCCGGATTGGATAAGTTGTTTAAACCATTTTATAATATGCTACAGCTTGTTATTTGTGTTATTTAATTCCATTGCTTTTTGTGTTTTTTTTTGCATTAATTGTTGCAGAGATAGAAATTAAGCAATCAACGTTTCAGGGGAGTTTAATCTGTGATTATAGATCTCCCTTTATATCATTGGGTTCTCTGAAATGAATCGAAAATGAAGAACTGTTCATTCTTGAAAGATACATCAAGTAGTTCAAGGAACGAACAGTCCAGAAGACAGAGTGAACGTATCAAAACAGAAGCAAACTGGCAAAAAGATCAATGATGTCAGCTGAACAGGAAGTGTTGAGGACATGTAAAATTGCAACAAGGAAAATCTGCTAAAATCTGCAAAATTCTTTGTTCAGTTACCACTTTGTAAACTTTCCATTGATTTGACTTGGCTTACCACTGAGAAAGAATAAGTATCCATAGTCTTCTGTGGATTTAGGGTGTCTCTTTAAATGTAGGCCAGATTGATGCAGGTTTCTTATCTAAAGATTCTAACACAAATCTGGTTTTGTACATATGCTAGGATTGAATTCCATTACTGTATCTTGTACATCAGTTTATTTGTCCCACAATAGTTCCAAACTCTGGCCAACCATTACATCATCTCGAAGTCTTATTCAGTCCTTTACTACCTGTAGATTAAATTGTTCCGCTTTATTATTTCCATCTTCCACAGATGTGAATTTGACCAAAATTCTGAAATTCTAAGTGAAACCAAGCGGCATACAGTAGGTGACAACAAAGTTTTGCTCCGAGATAAGTTCAATGCTTTTTATGATTGCTTTGACCATCAAAGCTTGGAGGCACCTTCACAGACATCCCACCCTGCAAAAACTCATTTCAGGGAGGTAGCACCATCAATTTGCGGGAGACTTCCGGGAGAGGTGGGATGTCTGCAATAGAGTAGCTCCTTAGCAGCTGGCCAGCTAGTTTAAATAACGTTAGCTATGGTAATGAACGAATGACACCTGTTAAACTCACCTCAACATGTCTTTTACAGTCTTAACCCACCATGGGCAATAGAAAAGTCATTGTTGCAAACAGCGCAGCAAGCAACACTGTCATTATTTTGACCCCTATTAGGCAGGGGTACACTTTAGTGCAGTCTGGGGTGATGTACGTTTTATTTTTTTTGGAACACTCTGCAATGACGTGCTCTTGCGCGTTCTCGTTCTCTCTCTCTCTCTCTCTCTCTCTCTCGTCGCTCGCGTGCTCTCAAACGCTCTCGCTTTCTCGCGCATGCGCGCTCTCTCTCGTGGTTGCTCTCGCGCTCTCTCTTGCTTTTCTCTCACTTGCTCTCAAAAAAATTGATTTCCGTGATATTGTATATAATTTGCAGGCATAAGGGAGCCACTATTAATATGCGGGAGACTCCCGGAAGTTCCGGGAGAGGTGGGATGTCTGCCTTCATAAACTCCCACAGCCCAGATGACCCTATGATTTCAGTCTGAGGAAAGCATCCAGCCCAGGCTGGGTATCAAAGACCTGTACGGATCAGCTGGCAGGAGCGTTCACCGATATCTTTAATCTCTTTCTTCAACTGTCTGAGGTGCCCGCCTGCTTCAAGCAGGCTTCAATTGTACCAGTGCCTAAGAAGAATTTAGTAACCTGCTTCAATGACTCTTGTCCAGTAGCACTTACATCCACTCTAATGAAGTACTTTGAGAGTTTGGTAATGAAACACATCAACTCCTGCCTGAGAAGCAACTTGGATACACTCTAACTTACCTACCCTCACAATAGGTCAACAGCAGATTTCACCTCATTGGCTCCTCACTTTGATCCTGGAACATCTGGACAGCAAAGGTGCATACATCAGGATGTTCTTCATTGACTACAGCTTGGCATTCAATACTATAATCCAGGGGTCCCCAACCTTTTTTGCATTGCGGACCGGTTTCATATTGACAATATTCTTGCGGACTGGCCGATCCGGGGGGTGGGGGGGCGCGTGGTTAGGGTTGCCAACGGACAAGAGTAGCAGTCAAATACGTTGGATTTACCCCGAGAAAGACTACAATGACCATGAAGCCTTGCATGGGCACCAGTGCGCATGTGTGACTTACGCATGCGTGCACGTGCCGATTATTTCTCTACAAATCGTTTTTGGCGATTCTGTTCGTTGGGGGGGGGTGTTAATCACGACCGGAATATCGGTGATAAGTGGCTAATACACTCAATTTTGTTTCTAAAAGGGTTTATCTGTTTATCTAACGAATTTAATATTAGACACACAGCGCATATTTTCCTTGCATGAATATAGCGATAAGTCAATTATCAGGGGAGGACAGGGAAGCTTGAAGTAAGTGTTGAATGAACTTCCAGTAGAAGTGGCAGAAGCAGGTTCGATATCATTTAAAGTTAAATTGGATAGGTATATGGACAGGAAAGGAATGGAGGGTTATGGGCTGAGTGCAGGTCGGTGGGGCGAGGTGAGAGCAGCGTTCAGCACGGACTAGAAGGGTAGAGATGGCCTGTTTCCGTGCTGTAATTGTTATATGGTTATATAAGTCAAAAGCATCATAACATTTTAAGTAACGTTTGGATATTAAACACACCACATATTTTCTCCGTGTGAACATATAAAATCATTGCAATGCACCAATGTCGCTGAATCAGTGGGAGCCCTGGGCTCAAGACGGTCCTATCGAGGGGGTGATGAGAGACGGGGTTCCTTATGTCCAATCTATTCCGCAATTTAGTTTTTGTTACATTCATCGCAGAGATATGTTGGAATGGAAGCAACGTTTTCGGTGCTTCCGTGGCTATCTCAGGATATTGAGCCTTGACTTTGATCCAGAATGCAGGTAGAGATGTTATGTCAAACATACTTTTCAGCCCGCCGTCATTTGTAAGCTCGAGGAGTTGATCTCCTTCCCGTGCTGACATGGATGATGCGCGGGTAATGACCTCGCGTGCGTAATGGCTCAACAGTGGGCGAGACAGGGAATGAGGAAAGGTGCAGCTGACTCCTATCGCCAAATCATATCGTTTCCTTGCGGCCCAGTAGCGCATGCTCTGCGGCCCGGTACCAGTCCACGGCCCGGTGGCTGGGGACTGCTGCTATAATCCCCTTAAAACTAATCAATAAATTTCAAATCTTAGGCTTCAATACCACCTTATGCAATTGGATCCTCAATTTCTTCACTTGCAGACCCCAGCCATTTTAGATTGGCAACAACATCTCCACAATCACCATCAATATGGATGAACCACACGGCTGTGTGCTTCGTCTGCTGCTTTACTTGCTTTATATTTTTGACTGTGAGGCTAAGCACAGCTCCAGTGCCATGCTTAAGTGTGCAACAACGCCACTGTCATTGGTGGAGTTAAAGGTGGTGAAGAATCAACATATAGGAGCAAGATTGAAAACCTGGCTCAGTGGTGTCACAACAACCACTTCTCACTCAATGTCAGCAAGACCCAAGGAGATGATTATTGATTGTAGGAGGAGTATCCATCATTAGGCACCCCACCATCTAGGCTTCGCTCTCTTTTCGCTACTGCTATTAGGAAGATGTTACAGGACCCTCAGGACCCACACCACCATGTTCAGAAACAGTTATTATTCATCATCTATCAGGCTCTCCAATGAGAGGGGGTAACTTCACTTATCTCATTACTGAACTGTTCCCATAACCTGTAGACTCGCTTTCAAGGACTCTTCATCTCATGTTGTCAGTATTTATTGCTTATTATTATTTTTTTTTTCCTTTTGTATTTGCACAGTATGCTTTTTTTTTGTACATTGGTTGTCCATCCTGTTGGATGCAGTCTTACATTGATTCTGTTGTGATCCTTGTATTACTGTGATGGTCGGTAAGAAAATTAATCTTGAGGTTGCATAATAATAGATTAAATTCAACTTCATTGTCATTGTGCCGAGTACAGATACAAAGCCAATGAAATGCAGTTAGCATCTAACCAGAAACGCAAGGAGTAGTGTTATTTACAAAATAACTGCGAATAAGAAGTAAGTGCTACAGCACACAGATATAAAAGTACTGAGACAGTACAATACAGATGCAATACTGCTTAGCGCTGTTATCTGAGGTTCAGCAGGGTCACAGCCTCAGGGAAGAAGCTCTTCCTGTGCCTGCTGGTGCGGGAGCGGAGGCTCCTGTAGCACCTACCGGATGGGAGGAGAGTAGAAAGTCCATGGTTAGGGTAAGATGCATCCTTGATAATGCTTTTTGCCCTGCTCAGGCAGCGTTTATGGTAGATGTTCTCAATGGTGGGCAATTGAGTGCCGATAATCCGCTGGGCAGTTTTCACCACATACTGGAGTGCTTTGCGGTCTGATACAGGACAGTTGCCATACTACACTGAGATGCAGTTGGTGAGTATGCTCTCAATGGTACAGCGGTAAAAGTCCGTCAGTATCCTGGGACAAAGGTGAGCTTTCTTGATGCTCTGCAGGAAATAAAGGCGCTGTTGCGCCTTTTTGATCAGGATGGAGGAGTTCAGGGACCAGGTGAGATCCTCGGAAATGTGGACACCAAGGAATTTGAAGCTTGATGCATGCTCCACTACAGCTCCGTTGATGTAGATGGGGACGTGAGTGTGGCTCCTAGCATGCCTGAAGTCCACAATGATCTCCTTGGTCTTCTGGGTGTTAAGGGCCAGATAATTGTCAGCACACCAGCGGCCAGGTGCTGGACCTCATCCTTGTAGGCCGTCTTGTCATCCCCTCTGATCAGGCCAACCACCATGGTGTAGTCTGCGAACTTGATTTATGGAGTTAGAACCGTGTACAGGAACGCAGTCATAGGTGACATATATGTACTTTGATAATTTACTTTGCAATTTGGACTGTTATCCAGGCTCACATAAGGTGCTGTTAAGATATTATCCCATTTTAGGCTGATGATCTGCATTCAAAGCTTTGTGTAGTTTTGTACGTCTGATACTGCTGCAGCCTCCTGAAATACTGTACCATATATGCCCTTCAGGTCTTGTGTTGAAGCCTCATGGGTAACAACCTTGAATCATCTAAGATCTTTTACAGATCTTTTTCTGTAATTCTTTGCATCTTGCCTTCTAGGTTTTCACATTTCTTCCAGCATTTTTAAATTATAGTTGCTTGTCATCTCCTCGTTGTCTCATTAAGACCCAATGCCATTTGTAAAGTTCCATGAGACATTTCGCTGGCTATAAATGCAAGCACACCCTTTTCCTATTCCAGCCCACACAGTCTAGAACTCAAATATTCTGAATGTATCCAATTTCTCTATTCCACTATTTTATCACCCCCAAGGACTATATTCCCCAAGCTAAGTTCTTAGAATGGTCTTTTTTGAGCTCCTCATCTTCTCTTATAATACCCACCTACCCCACATCTGAAACAATTTCCACGCACTCGGAGATGTACATTATTATTAAAATATGCTGATAAAATGTTATAATCCAGTAATTATTAATGACCTGATCCATAATTTGTACTCTACAAATATATATTCATTTGCATTTTTAGTTTCTCCTCTGTTGTCTTTATATTGATTGCAGACCTTTGAAAATCCTTTTTCCTTTATTGCAAATGTTTGATTACTTGGCACTGGCAAAGAACTTTAAAAGTTTGTTGGTAAACCTTGTATCATTTGTAGTGTGTTTAGAATAAGTAAAATAAATTTCCCCCTCCATGTTTTCTATAGAGGCTCTGTGAAATGAGTATAATTTTTTCCCGATTGATTCTTATAACAATATTAACTGAAATGTGTACGGGTAAAAAGGATAGTTCACAGCTGTATGTTCTCCAATATCGTACATATCATTTCAAATAAATTTTATGGCTAAAGCATTAGTTCTTGCCATATAGAGAATTGCTTCAATGCTTCTCTCTCAACTTTAACTTCTGATTGTTACTCAGAATTCCAAATTATCTGCCGTCCATTTTATAATACTTCAGCGTCGCTTTCTATTTTCTCCATATTTTGACTTTCCTATTGAACTTCCATTATCCCACTGCCTCTACATTTCTAAATTTCACTTTAAAAATTTCAAAAATTTTCCTGATGATATATAAGCTGTTTCTGTTGACAGTGATTCTGCCACATAGCCTGCAGTATTGCTATAGTTGCCAAAACCATTGGTACTTTGTGAGTCCGTAATGAAATAATGAATTATTTCTGTTTAGTACCATTTTGTGTTATTTTGTTGCTATTGTATTCCAATAATTTTGATTTCTTTGATTAATTCGGTCTGATTCTAATTTGTTTTCAGATGTCACTGCTATCATATTTGTGGTGGCTAGCAGTAGCTATAACATGGTTATAAGAGAGGACAATCAGACCAATCGCCTCCAAGAAGCTCTCAATCTGTTCAAAAGCATCTGGAACAACAGGTAAATTTGCAGTTCCTTCAATATTTACATTTACTGAGACCTTGAAACAAGAATGATCTATTTCATTTCATTGCTGACTCTGTAATTTTGTTTTATCCTAATTTGTTCTTTGTTAACTGTAATCTGATTTTTAAAAAAATGTTAACACTTCCATTTGATCCAACAGCCAGTCAGTGTTAAATTCCAGGTTTTCACTACCCTTCATGTTTAAAAGTCTACATTGATTTAACTCCTGAATGCCTTGGCTATAATACTAAGATTGAATTAAAACCTCTCTCGAATTGCAACTGTTAAAAATGGTGCTCACATTTTTGTTGAGCGATGCACAATTTTCTCAAGTCTGTCAAAGTATCTGAAGAGATAATGGTGAAGCAGAGATGCACGATTTACATATGGACCTTCTAGTTGCCTTTATTGCTGTCCCTTAACACTGATATAGCTCTATAAATTGCAGGCAGTGGAAACAACGTGACAGATTAATCAGTGTTAACAGCCAATGTCAATCAAGTGCAAAGTACCTTCAAGGTACAGCTGCGAGAAACAGTAATGGTTTTCTGTATTAATTATTCATAAATCGTGGTCTGGTCTTCATCTAAGTCACAGCAATAGACAAGCACAATCTGTCTAAACTAATAAAACACAAACAATTATACTATTTCTCATTAATACTGAGTACACCATTTAAACAATCGCAGTCTAGGTTCAAAAAACATACATGGACCTCTGAAGTAATGCCTTCTGCAAAAGCTATTGGAGTCAGGTGTTCCAATCAATGAGATGAGATTGGAGGTGTGGGTTGTAGAGGTGCCTTACCCTATATATTTTTAAAAAAAGACACACAGTGTCAGGTTACTGGCTCGGAAAGATCTGTTTATGTGCACCATGCTTCAAACAAAACAACTTTCAGAGGACCTTAGAAGAAGAATTGTAGAGATGCATGAAGCTGGAAAAGGCTATAAAAGCATTTCTAAAGACCTGGGTGTTTCATCAGTAAGAGAAATTGTCTACAAATGGAGAAAAGTCAGTACTGTTGCTGTTCTCCCTAGGAGTGGGCATCCTGCAAAGATCACACCAAGAGCACAACGTGCAATGCTGAAGAAGGTGAAAAAGAACCTATGAATCCTCCCGGGAGGGGGGAGAAGATGGCGGTGCGACGACAGTGCGCGGCTACTTCGGTGATGATGTCTGCTATTTGTCAAGTAGGGGATCGTGCACACTCCTGATTTGATGGAGAGAGACGTGAGAGCACAGCGGAACATCTGGAAAACTCCTGAAATGACTGCTTTGCTACCGCTGTTACTGTGTGGTAACCAGAATCCCCGGAGCTGAAGGCCTCGAAATCCTCGGCTTTGTGTGTTTCAGCGGCCGGGGAGAGGTCGAAGGCGCTCGGCAGAGGATGGCGCTTGGGAGGCTGTATTGGAGAGGCTGCTCGGAAGCTCGGAGTTTTCGGATGGATGGACTCAGGGTCGACTGGGGTCAGCTGCTTCCAAGGTATTGGCAAGTTGACGGTGCCTGGAGGTTTATGGCAGGGAGTTTCTCCCTTTTGCCGCCTGCTATCGGGGGAGTTGATCGACTCAGGACTTGGAGAACTTTTTTTTACTGTGCCCATGGTCTATTCTTTATCAAATTACGGTATTGCTTTGCACTGCTGTAACTATATGTTATAATTATGTGGTTTTGTCACTGTTGGTCTTTGGTCTGTCTTGTTTTCTGTGTGATCACTCCAGAGAAACATTATATCATTTCTTAATGCATATATGCATTTCTAAATGACAATAAAAGAGGACTGAGTGTCTTTCTGCAAAAGACCTGCAGAAATCTCTAGAACCTGTTAAAGTCTCTGTTCATGTGTTCACTATAAGAAAAATACTGAGCAAGAATGGTGTTCATGGAAGGACACCATGGAGGAAACCACTGCTCTCAAAAAAAAATATTGCTGCATGTCTCAAGTTTGCAAAAGACCAGCGGAATGTTCTACAACGTTTCTGGGACAATGTTCTGTGGACAGCTGAGACAGAGGTTGGACTTCTTGGCAGAAATGCACATTGCTATGTTTGGAGGAGAAAGGGCACTGGACACCACCAAAACCTCTTCCCAACTGTGAAGTATGGTGGAAGGAGCATCATGGCTTAGGGCTATTTTGCTGCTTCAGGACCTGACTGCTTGCAATCATTAAGGGAACAATGAATTCAAAATTGTATCGAGACATTTTACAGGAGAATGTCAGGGTAGCAGTCTGTCACCTGAAGCTTGATAAAAGTTAGATAATGCAACAAGACAATGATTCAAAAGGCAAGTAAATCAACAACAGAATAGTTTAAAAAGAAGAAAATTCACGTTTTGAAATGGCTGAGTCAAAGTTCCGACCTTAATCCTATAGAAATGTTGTGGAAGGACCTGAAGCAAGCAGTTCATACAAGGAATCCCACCAACATCCCAGAGTTGAAGTAGTTTTGTAAGGGGGAATGGCTGAAAATTCCTCCAAGCCCATGTGCAGAACTGATCAGCACCTATAGGAAATGTTTGGTGAAGGCTATTGCTTCTAAAGGAGGTCATACCAGCTATTAAATACAGGGGTTTGCATACTTTTTTCAGCCTTCACTGTGAAAGATTAAACAATGTTCAACAAAGACATGAAAGGTACAATGCTTTGTGTGTTATTAGTTTCGGCAGATAGTGTTTGTCTATTATTGTGACTTTGAAAATCAGCCCACATTTTATCTGTAATTAATGCAGAAAACCAGGTAATTGAAAAGGGTTCACAAATTTTTCTTGAAATTGTGCACAGGAAGTGAAACAAAGGTTGAAAAATTACTTTATTAGTAAAAATAAAGCAGTGAATTTGGCTAAGTCCAAGTTCTATATCTATCACAATTTGAATACATGAATGAAACTGAAGATTTCTTTCTGTAGAACGTTAATTGTTGAATGAATTTTTATTTAAATCTAGGTGGCTGCGGACCATTTCTGTAATTCTCTTCCTCAATAAGCAGGATTTGCTGGCAGAGAAAGTGCTGGCAGGGAAATCTAAAATAGAGGACTACTTTCCTGAGTATGCTCGCTACACTACACCAGATGATGGTAAGCGTTTCAGTTTAAAAACTTAAACTGTTTCTCTTTCTCCAGAAGTTCTGTGTGTACATGATATTTTTACTCTCTCTATGCAAGAGTTCCTTTGTAATCATCCAAGGACTTTCCCACATAAAAGACTTAGTTTATTAATTTTTTTTAGTAATATTTTAGTTGTTGCTTTCTAATTAATAGTTAATGCTGAGTGCATTGCCATGTGGGAAGAACAAGCTGCCTAATGAGCAGTCTCCCCTTCCTTTCCATCTAAAGAAACAACTGAAACCTTTACAACAGGAATTCTGCAGATGCTGGAAATTCAAGCAACACACATCAAAGTTGCTGGTGAACACAGCAGGCCAGACAGCATCTCTAGGAAGAGGTACAGTCGACGTTTCAGGCCGAGACCCTTCGTCAGGACTAACTGAAGGAAGAGTTATCTCTTACTAACTGGAGTTCCTCCAGCAGCTCTTTTTTTTTGCTCCATTTCTCTACATCTGCAGTCTTTTTTTTTCCTGATTTGTAGCTCTATGGCTTCTTGCCTGTCGATGCTGTAAACACAAAAAAAGTATGCAGAAGACACCTGGGAAAGCTGAAAATACAGACCTAATTGAATCTGATATCTTGGCTTGTGTACCCAGCTCTTTTAAAATTTACTTTAAATAGCAAGGCTTATCACAGTTTGGAAACAAAGTTTGAGTTGTTTGGGAAACTGAAATTTCTCAGTGGTCCAAGCTGAGAAGACACTATGGAAATTAACACTGGAGTGTTACAAAAATAGATGTATACAGACATAAAATTTTAAAATAGATTCTGTAATTTAATCTTCAAACATCCTTTATATTGTTAAACCCTAACCACAGTTTGAGGTAATGCTCTAAAAATGTGTTTTTAAAGAGAACGTCAAAATGTGTATTTTCAACTAAACATTTTTTAAACTGTAGGAATATAACTATTTTTAAAGTGTGGATGTCATTTAGATTTAAACAGTTCAGAGAAATGACCAAGAGAGTGGAACTGTTATTTTCTACCCAGTACAAAATCTGCTGAGAACTGGTGCCTGACTCACCAGCCTGGCTTCTTTAAGACTAAAGATCCCTGATTCAAATTTCCTTCTGTTCCACAGCCCTTCAGTTGAGTATATGGAGATCGTCTGCTTATATAAGTTACTACAATGTGACTAAAACCAGTTGGTACTCACCTCTATGTCCTCTATTTGTTATTGCCTTATTTATAACAGCCTCACCGGAACCGGATGAAGATCCAAGGGTCACAAGGGCCAAGTACTTCATAAGAGATGAGTTCCTGGTAAATATGTACATTAATGATAAATTTTCTAGGATACATTATGGGTTGTAATATTTGATATTATATTCAGATACAAATCCATTCTGATGCTCTCTTTCGCTCTTCGTTTTGATCCCTGTTGCTCTGTACAATCTTATAACTATCTCCTCATTCCTCTAACTTTCTGTGCTTCTGATATGGAATTGCATAATACTTGAATCACAGAAGGTCATTTGCTCCAAATCTATGCCAACTCTCTTATTTCAAGTACTTTTCCAATCTTCTACTCTGTCTGTACTCTTCATAACATCAATCCCTTGCACAAGCTTCAAGTAATTATATTTGCTGTCTAGATGCTGTTCTTGCAAATTATTTTCTTAAACATCTCTACCTACTCTAGCAAATGTACCTTAATTTTTTAAGTACTCTGTCACTGCAACATGTATATCTTGTTCAACTTTTCAGTGGGTCTGTATGATGTCATGCTTAAAAATTTTCTGTCATAAAAGTAGTTCATACATATATTGTATTCTTCAAACAAAAACAAGATCATAGCACTATCAGTGGCTGGCATAAATGGCAGTATAAATTCTGATGAGCAGGCAACGAGCAACAACTTCATGAACTTTGTCTAAATGCTGGTATTATACTCTTTAAGAGGTTTTTCAGGGATCCTCCGCATTAATTTTTAGAAAAGAATAGGCAGAAAAATCCACAGTTCAGTGTCCTTCATTTGATAATATTTAATATGTGATGATTCATTTTCATTGTCTATTATCCAAAGCATTTATTAATAAAGGGATTAATAAGCACAGGTTAAATTAAGACATCAGCTGAAAGTGTTATCATTCCAGGAAATACAATCAATAGAATCAAATAATAGACCCAAAAAGAACTCAGTATTACTGAGCAAATGGAACTTCGCAAATCTCTGCAGTCTACTGATGGAATGCAGTTTTAAAGTTGCTGTGGGAAGCTACAGGAAGGCATCACAATGATACATGTGTACAAAAAGTTGCTAGATGACCATATAGTTATAGCATGTTAAAATAACTACTGGATGAGTGGTGTTTGTCACAACCTCTTAGAAAACATGACTGATGTAAAGTAGCTTGTAACTTAACAGTCTTTTTTTTTGCCTTGCAGAGAATCAGCACAGCAAGCGGTGATGGAAGGCATTACTGCTATCCTCATTTCACATGTGCAGTGGATACTGAGAATATCCGCAGGGTGTTTAATGACTGTCGGGACATTATTCAACGTATGCACCTTCGTCAGTATGAGTTATTGTGATGGCAAGCACTTGTCTCTGTGTCTTGGACTCTTTATTTCTCATTTGACTTGCCCACACAGGGTGGAAGAGAACTGGTGCAGTCTCTCTTTGAATGCACCCCTCCACTTTTGTCCCTGCTGGCCTCTGTCCCTTGGACAGTATAAGGTGGCATCACCTAAATGGCCATGTCTGTGTGGGTTTCCCTACTACTTTAATGAAACCCCAAAAGCCCTAAACAAGGAGTACTTGAAGGATTTTAAAACAACAAATAAAATCTACACACAATTTGGGAAACGACTTTTCCAAGGTAATCAGCGCTGTTGTGGGCTCACATAAACCCATAATATCAAACATGTATCCATTCACAGCAACAAGAAATGTGAAGGTACCAAGTCCACGATGAAGACTAGACCTACTGTGATGTTAACCAGGTCTGACAAGGTGTGGAACGGAGATGCTGAATTCCTACAGATTTGAACAGTGCAAAAAAAAAGAAATCTGCTTTAAAACCCCACTACATTTTAGAGGGGTATTTTTAAGAAAAAGTCTTTGGCAGTCCTTGGATCTAGATTTTGGTGAACTGCTTTTGGGCTGTGATTGTAGAAAGAATTAACCACACACACTCTTTTAGTTCTCCACAGGTGAACCTTTCGGCTTTGTTCATTATCTTTCACCCAATGATGTCCCATTCCTGCTCCCTCTGGCATCCCTAAATCCCTGCCACACTATTTCCTTGTTCCTCCACTTTCCTTGTTTATCTCCCTGCTGGATTATTATTCTTGTACAGACTGTAAAATGTATTATTTTGTACAACTTTATTGAAAATAACTTGTAGAAGATCGTTGTGCCTTGATTATGGCTGTACCTGTAAAATGAGCTAAGATGTAAGTATGTTTGATTGCGCTGTACAGCTTTGTCAGCCCTATCTGCAGCATTAGCTCAAGGTAGGGAATTTATCTGTAGTTTAGTTTTTTTCTGGTTTATAAAGAAGGAAAAATGCTGTTTAGTATATATATAAAAAAGTACAGAATTGTGCAAATTAACCACTTCAGAAGAGTGAGGTCTTTAACAAGTGACCAGACATTGCAACATCATTTGCTTATTTTTTAATTTTAGCTTTAACTCATTTCAGTCTATCCAAATGCAAACATGGCTTGTTTCTACATAAACCAAATTTTGCTACAAATTATAAATGCTAGTCTTTGGTCATTCATAGTCCTTTAAAGAAAAAAAGAAAAAAAATTAACATGTAGGCATCGTGTTAACATGGTGAACATCAGATCTGGCTCCTCTGGTCCAACCAACAGCACCTGTACTGTGTTGGTATAGTTTAATACAAAGCAAGGTGTTATCCCTTGTATTTGGCCTCAGAATTCCAGTTCCAAATGACATTTTTATTTCTCTTTTAATAAAGAGATACTTAGAAAATTTTGTTTATATATTAACTATACAGTAGCATCAAGTGAAGACGTGTGGATTTTTCTTAAACTTGAATAATTTATGCAAATTATATGCTCAGAACAAGTTGTGGTACAGTACAAAAAAAGCAAAAATCACTGTAGCAATAAGAAAGCATGTAATTTTAGTAACTACTACACTGCTCTATATTTTATACCTAGGTGTTTTGTCTCTGTGAGTATGTTACTTTTTCATGTCAAAGATTACCTGTACAATTTGTACAAAGTCTAAATTACAGTTGTAATAACAGATCTAGTACAGTGTTAGCCTATATTACTCACCTCCCGCCCCCCAACCTACCTTTCTTTCTTCACTACATATTCCCCAAATTTATTTGACCATGCCATTAGTATTGCACTGATTTAAGTATATTACCCATCACAGAATCTGCCATAAAAAGCACTTGCGATTCTGGTAAAGATGTGTTTGAAATCATTTGAACTAAACAAGAACCATTGAAAAAGAGTAGATGATCTAATGTTTGGATGAAGTTTGTTGCTACATGATCCGGAGGTTGTAGGTTTGTGACTCACAATTGATTGTTTCCTGTGCTTCAGGATCAAGTTGTGTCCTCCAGGTACCCCTAAGTGCTCTTTGATCAGTGAAGTATATTTGAAATGTAGTTACTGTTATCTTTTTCTTTCAAAAAGCACTAGATTGCAAATATCTAGGTCCCACGAAGTGTAAAGATGTAGTCATCAGGTAATCTGTGAAGGGCTTATCATCAACTTTGTTGAGTGATGAATAAGGCCTAGAAACCAGGTACATATCTTCTGTTCTACTTTCATTTCTGACAAAAGCTCAGCAACCTCCAGTTCTTAATGTTGCTTCCATCTCTACAGATGCTATCCTTTGTTAGAAGACTTTGTGATGGGTGCTTGTGGTTGGCATGGTCTTGAGTGAATCACCTGTTTCCATGGCTTATGACTCTGATTATTGGTCAGCACGTATGTATTCTACAGAAGATACAGGAGATTCAGCTTCTTGAACCAGTTGTGTTCAAAAAGTTAGGTATACTGTCTAGGTAAACCATAACATCATATGCTAAGTGTGAATGAGGAGATATAGGTAGAAAGAGATACTATATTATTTATCCTACACTCTGGCATTCTGTAAGACACATGGGAGCAGAGTTAAGCCATTCAGCCCATTGAATCTACTCTGCATTCCATCATGGGGATTTATTATCCCTCTCAACCCCATTCTGTCTTCTTCCTGTAACTTTAACATCTTTACTCCTCAAGAACCTATCAACCTCTCCTTTAAATATACCCAATAACTTGGCATCCACAGTGCCTGTAGCAATGAATTCCACAGATTCACTGCCCTCTGGCTAAAGAAATTCCTCCTCATCACTATCCTAAAGGGATGTCTTTCTGTTGTGGGACTATACCCTCAATCCAATACTCCCCCACTATAGGGAACATTCGCTGTATGTCCACTCTATCTAGGCCTTCCAGTATTCGACAAGTTTCAATGAGATTCTCCACCCCACCCCCCACCCCCAAATTCTTCTAAACTCCTATTCTAGCTATATTTTAGGAAGTAATAAACCTTAAAGATTTATTCTGTACATTCCAGTATTCCCATTAACTTTTTGCATCAATGATGTTTGACATGACATAATCCATAGCTGAATTACAAATTGTGTTCTCTATCAAGATTTGCAAATAACACTAACAGAAATTTGTCAGTGTCCATTAAGTTGCATTCATGCTTAACTCTTTACATCATTACCATATAGAAGTGAGCAGACGTGTAGGAGAAGAGAAATAAAGGTACTTCGGAACAATAGCAGAGTTTGAAGCGAGGATGGAACTTGGCCCATGGGTCTTTGCCAACTCTAATAGGTCTCTTCACTTTTCAACCAACAGCCTTGCAAATAAATGGCTTTCTATCAAATGCAGGTCCAATTTTATTTTGAAAGTCCTGTTTGATTCTACTATATACTTCAGGCAGCAAACACCTTTAAACTGGAATGGAGTCTATCCCGATGCCCTGCAGTTATCTACCACTCCAAATGCATCTCTCATTATAAAGTCTATAGCCACAACGTCTACAGCCTTGCTCAATTAAGCCAGTTTAAATTCAAGTTGAATGACAATTAAATCATACCCATGTATACAGCTGAACAAAACAGTGTTCCTCCATGGCCAAGGTGCAGAATACAGTGATGCAGTCACACACAGCACATAGTTATTATAGCACACAGTCACAAAAATTAAGGCCACAAGTTTCCGAGTGGCATGACCTGAAGTTTGGTGCATGGGATGTGCTGGGGCCACGTTTCTGCAAGAATTAGCATGCTGCAGTTACTCATTTTACGCTGGAGCAACTGCAGATGAAGGCAAATTAGTTTGTCTCACTCTGGGTCAGCAGCAGATGAAGGCAATCCAGCTTGTTTTCCAGGGAGGCTGTAACAGGCGATGTTGTGGTACGGGAGCTGGGTATGCGCAACAACTGTAGCCACACAGCTCCCCTACCATCAGTCTCAACAATGAACTGGACTTGAACTATTTTGTGTTACCAATGTTTTGTGGTCACAAAAATGCTGAAGACATACATTTGCATCATTTGTTAGGCCTGTTGGAGGCGGCTGCAACCAAGCGTGCTGCCATCTTACCTTGAAGTCCAGCATCCAGTTCAAGCTTGAAGTAGTAGATTTGGAATTGGAATTTTCACTTGTCAAAAATTCCATTCAAGGAGGAAATTGAAGCAATCATTGTCAGCAGAGGAAATATACTTGGCAATTAAAAGATGAATGGGTGGCAAGTCTCCTTCACCCAATGCTTCTTAGAGTTTTAAAAACCGTGGCTGTAGAACTACTGTCTGTATTGGTGGCAATTTCCAAATTTTTGTAGATTTCTAGAGTAGTCCCAATTATTGGAAAACTGTAAATGTCACATTTCTACTCTACAAAAAAAGGGATGCAGAAAGCAGGGCTAGTTAATCCAATATGTGTCAATGAGAAAATTGGAAAATCATAGTAGTCAAGCAAGAATGAAAGTAGTTATATTAAACAAATACTACTTGCAAAATGATAGCATTTTAGGACATAAAATACAGGCTGGATAAAAGAGATCCATTGTAAATAGTGTATTTGAATTTGCAGAAGGTATTATGGAGTTCCACAAGGTCTAGTGTCATGTAAAGTATAAGGGATGATAGTGGTATGATCAAATGATGCCAGATTGGCTAACTATTAAGATAAAATTGTTGTCTTCAGAATAAAAAGCTGTAACTAATGTGGCTCAAGTATTCACAAGCTACATTGATGATCTCTGCCAATCTTCGTTGTGACAGCTGACTAGGGAAAGCAAGCTGCAAAGAGGTCAGTGTCTGCAAAAACAATATACCAAATGGGTGGGCACATGTGGAAACACAAGGTTGTATCCACTCGGGTAGGGAGAATAAGAAAGCGAAAGAATTAAGCACTGAGTTTGCAAAATGTTCTTGTACAGCAGGGTCTAGGTGTCTCACGAAACAATAAGCCTCAGATAATCCTGAATCTGATTTGTTCCTGATGGTTTGGCATCATGCTCATTTGTTAACTTGGATTGAGCTGGTGATCCAGATGGAGTAGTATGTACAGCTAGGCTCAGGAACACCCCAACACTGGGGTTCCAATTGAAACATACCATCGGAAACTCACCAGATTCTATTTTTCCATTTTACACATACTGGGTGCACTGGAAAATGTATTATACTGTACAACATAAGTGTGTCTGTGTGTAATAGTTATTTTAGTGATACAGGCCTTCCGGTTCTTCAACCTATGCAGCCCCAGCAACCCCCGATTAACCCTAACCTAAATACGGGATGATTTACAAAGATCAATTTACCAGGTCTGTGGGAGGAAACTGGATGACTTGGAGAAAACCCACGCATTCCACTGGAAGGACGTACAGAGACACCTTGCAGAATGGCACTGGAATAGAACTCCAAACTTTGAAATGCTCTAAGCTGTAACAGCGTCATGCTAACGGCTGTACTACCTTGGAATTATGTCCAATTGTACAGAAAATCTGCTATTCCACCACTACCAAATTCCCCAGGGTGGCAAGCAGCTGGGTGTTATTTTTTACTGTAATTGATTGGGCATTTGGATATTGGTAAAAAATCAAAGCATCTGATGCTGAAAATATTAATGTAAGAAATATTTGGCAGATGAGGCTGCATTTGTAGGAAGAAATGTGAGCTGATCTGAGCATTTAGCATCTTCTGTTTTAATTAGAATGTTGGTTTCTATTAAAATCAATGTAATCAAACATTACTAAAACTGCAGAAAGTGTTGGTTGGACCATTCCTGCATAAACGCTTTGACTGTTTAGGAGACATGCTTCCATTAGATTGATTTTATTGGTTAAGTCTTTGGTTGAACAATTGTCATAGGCTGATTTCTGCTCATTGAGAGGCGATCAAAATGAAAAGTACAGCAAAGGAAGATTAACAAAGTGGGTCCTGAGCAAGGCAGAAAGAATCATCAATGCTTTGAGTTGAGACCATCTTCCCTGCATCAGCACTAAGATCGAACATAGCCATGATAGCGGGGAAAGGGGTTAGGCAGGCTGGTAGGCGATCGGTGGACCTAATAGAGGCGAAGGATGAAGGGCAGAAGGAGCTGGGTGGGAGAGGAGAGTTGAGGAAAAGGGCAGTGGGTGTAAGTAGAAGCAGAGAAAGCAGGTGGTAGAAGAGAATGAAGCAGAAGATGGAGGCTAGACGGGAGATAGCAGGGACACAAAGGCAACCAATGCTGGAATCTGTTAAGGTAATTGGAAACATTACAGCAGAGTTGAAGGGCAGATGGAACCAGATGAGGGAGGATCTTGTGGGTCAAATATGTGGGAAGTAAGTAGATGGAACTTGGGGTGGGGGGACTGTACACCAAAAATGAAAGTGAATCAGATGGCGAGAGAGGGAGAACAGCCCATGTTTTTATCCAAATATTGAACTGGTCAGGTATTTGTCCTCATTTTTAAAAGACACATGAGATAAATGTCCTTCCCCTTCAAGTAGTTCTGATTTGCATTTGGTATCGTTTCTGGAATGTGTTTCCATTTGATCTCTATTAACTGTTACTGCTCTTCTGCATTTAATGTAGGATCAGCTATCCAAACTAAGAAAACTCTTGTAGTACTCTTTTGGGAGAAAAACCTATTTGCTTGGCACTAGTTTTTATTCATAGTAAAAGGTTAAAACCAAAGTAAAACCATTCCCCTTAAGGTGTGCTTTTATATTATCAGATTGGGCCAAAGGTACTTTACTTTCTTGAAATGCAATGACTTTGGGTGGGGGGGAGGTATTTCTAGAGTCCTTTCAGGAAAACTAGTGATAAAACAAAAAGCACAGTAACTAAAAGGCTGAGCAGAATGCTAATTGTGTACAGCCCAAATTAATACACCAAATATGATTTTGCTAGCTTACAGAATGTTGATCAACATTTAGTTTAAGTCACAGATGTTGGGCTGCACTGACAAATTGATTCCTTGAAAATGCATTTGTTCAAATACTGAACCTTTTGTTCAGTTGCTGAGATCAAATTACTAATCTTCTGACTCGTCTTGAACAGAAGGCAACACATGGCAGTAATTTTTGGTGGGAATTATACTCGAGTGGCAGTGAAGTGATTTCTTCGGGACTGTTAGGTTGGATGCGAGGATGAGCTTGGCATTTGGACAGCTGTAAACACAAATGGATTGTTTGAGGTGTTAAGAAAAACACATTACGTGTATACAGGAGCAGGACAAAGATGTTGGTCCTGATGCAATCTACATACAAACAAATAACAGCAAGCTGAAATAGATTTATATACTAAAAAGACTGAATGTACATTTTACTTTCCACAGCCTCAACATCACAAGTTAATTTGTGTTTTAAGTACAATAATGGAAATATGGCAACTGATTGCACACCTTAAGATCCTGTAAACAGTATGATGAAGACTGGGTTTATGTTTTAGGTCAACAGGCCTTGATATCCAAGATTCTGATTAAAGGTAATTGGCCTGAAATATGGACTCTGTCTTTCTCCACTGGTGCTGACTGACCTGGTGAGTATTTCCACCATTTTCTGTTTTGCTGAAGACACAACAGGTCAGTCAGCATTTCTGGGAAGAGAATGTTTCAGATTGATGTCCTTACTGTTTTCATTAGTTTTAGTTTAAAATTTTTTAGTTATTCTGCAGTGCTTAAAAATAAAATTGGATCCAGTCAACTATTGACAGTCAATTTGAGACCAGGGAAGATTTGGGTATGTTGCTTGTGGAGTAGGGTTTTCATAAATTGGAACATGAGTGGCAGGATTTTGGGCAAGGACACATGGACCAAGTGAGCGAGGCTGGCTATGAAGGTATAAGGATAGTCATCTCAAGATTTAAGGTAGGAGTGGTGAGATTTCAGTAATTCACGAGCTGGGCAAACTTGGAGCCTGCTACAGTTCTGGAAGACTTCAGCACACATACAGAGGTGCTAGCCTGGCTGATGCATTCCATATTGCCACCCTCCAAGTGGCAAACTTTTGGGGCCCTTCCCTCTGCTGATCATTGCCAGATGCAAGCAAAGCTAATCAGAATCTCTCCTACCCCAATTCCTTTATCCAGCTGTGATAATTTCTCGAGATTCCTTCTATTTTTTTCTTTCCATGTGAGTAGATGTGATAAAAGTAGTAGTAAAGCTACTATGGTCAACAGAAGACAAGAAAATAATTCTGGTTGAGCTGACTGTGCTGTGGGAGGAGGGATGGGAAGAGGCTCACGAGAGAAAGGCCTTGAAGTACCAGCCCTTAGTGCAGGAGTGTAAAGAAAGGGGTGGCAGGCATGGTTGTTCCCTGTGGAGATCGGCTGCAGAGGTTTCCCAGCCAAATCAGCATGGCGGTTGTTGTCAGATCTGGGCCTGGACGAAAGGAGCAAAAAACAAGCAGCTTGTAGGATGGGGGAAGAGGCAGAACGAGCCTCTTGTTGGATTTGGAGTAGGCGAGAGGAGGGAAGCTGGAAGCCAGAAGCCAGGAGCGGATGGGCAGTGATTTGGCCACCACTGCCGGCCCACCAACTGGAGAGTGTCGTGGTTAAGGGTTGAAACACTCTGTGAAGGTTGGGAACCACCTGATGACATCTGTTCCTGGCTGAAGGCTATGGTTACCTTATAAGGTAACTGGAGAATGCACCCTAACAGGTGTATGTAACAAGTGGTTTTTAAACCTTTGAAGGGTTTTCCTGACGAAGGGTCTCGGCCCGAAACGTCGACTGTACCTTTTCCTATAGATGCTGCCTGGCCTGCCAGCAATTTTTATGTGTTGCTTTAAACCTTTCATTTGGGATTTATTACTGTAATGAGCCGTGAAGTCACTAGATGGCAGGAAAGAACCATTAAATTACTTGCTCAAGAATTTCCTTTCCTCTGTCGTAGCTCTAATTTCTGCTGGGTATATACATGCGTAGAACTAATCGTAAAGAAAATTACTTCTCTCCCTGTTGAAGGTGAGTCTAAGAGAATCTTAACCCTGCGGAGAACTCTGACTGAGTCTTGCTGCAGAACAAAGCTTAAACTCAGCAGGTGCTGATTTAACTTTTCGGGGACTGCTAGACTTCCCTCTTTATTCTGTTAATAATTATCAGTACTCTTAAGATAGCATCTCCGCCTCGATTTGAGGACGTGTGTTCAATTCCCCCCACCTGTGACCTCACCACAACCTAAGATGCCCCACCAGTAAAGTAGGGAGTAGCTAGATCCATGCTGTGCCTCGGATGTTGCTCTTTGAATCCCTGAACGCTCACTCACAGCACAGTGACCACAAGAAGAAACAGCAGTTATCCTACAACCAACACAACTTTTATTTTTTAAAAACACCACCTTGTTGAATGCAAGCTATTTTCCCACAATACCAGAGTAAACTACTCGTCTGTAAATCCTTCTGGTGCATCACTCAGTCTGTAGGTTAAGCAGGATAATAGGAAAGAGTGCTGGTCGTTACTAATGATTGCAATTATATACTGTATCTGAGGTCAGATTTGAGTGCTACCTTTAAAATCACAAAGTGGTTGTGCGCTGACTGGTCTTGTGGATTTTGTTTTGTGTGCCATACTCTGCCAGAGCTTGGGCGACCACTTTTCAAATGGTTATCTTGGAGGAAAGATTCTGTGAATGATCCCCCACGTCCTTCTCACAGCGCAGTAATTTTTTTACGGGAGTTGCGAGCTCGACACTCAACCGGGCACGGATGGAAAGCGTGTCCAGGAGCGGCCCGACTGGATTCGAACTCAGGAACCTGCGCTCTGGAGTCTGGCGCTGATGTCACTGCGCCACCACCTTGCGGATTAATTGACCTTAATGCACCGGTGGGGAGCGGTAATACAGTTGATCAGGATTAACCGTTCTCACTCCTGATTGGTACCTTCAGCAAAATGGCTTTTTTCGCTGTTAAGAGCAAAGACAACTCGAACAGCATGATGAAGCTGTCAGGAACAGTGTATGTTGCCCATGGGTAGAGAACGCTGAGAGTTTTCAGGAGAGCGGGGGGAAATGGGTTTAGATTGCTGAATTTCCTTCTTTCTTGCGGAGTGTTTGACAGTATAAGACCTGAGATTTTTGCTTTGATTCTTTTTACATATCCATTTATAGTAGAACACTACAGTGCAGAAACAGTTTTTAATTGTGGCTAATCTCCACCCTCTACTAAGGTTTCATTCTTTCACTCTAAGATTCATAATGCTTATGAAAAAGATGGAGACCATTCAGCCCGCTGTCTATACTAGTTCCATGTTAACCAACTTTTGGTTATTTTGTCAATGATCTTTATTCTGTATCCTCTGCTTTTTTTTCACCTCGGCCAACAGGAGCACTTGTTCTGCATGATTGTAAATACTCCTATTTCACCTGAAGATCTCCTCTGCTCCCTGGAAAACAATCTATCCACATTACTAAAGTTCTTCATCTCACGAGTCCTTTTGGTACATCTCTTTTGCACAGTCTCCAAATCTTCATAACAAAATACAGACCAGCAGCAGGAGAAGGCCATTTGGCCCTTGTCTCTGTTCTACCATCAGAAACCACCTGGCTAATCCAATCTTAACCTCTTCCATTTCCTCGATCACAGTTTAAATATCTGAAAATGAACATAGAACAGTACAGCGCAGAAACATGCCCTTTGGCCCAGGATGTGATACAACATAGAACAATACAGTACAGTCCCTTCAGCGTCCGATGCTGTGCTGACGTACATAAATCTCCACAATCATTCTCACCCTTCCTTCACAATCCATAACACTCCCAATTTTCTTTCATCCCTAAGACTACAAGACAAGAGCAGATTAGACTATTTGGTCCATTGAGTCTGTTCTGACATCCCAACATTTAATGATTATTCTCTCTCTCTCTCTCTCTCTCTCTCAACTCCATTCCCCTGCCTTCTTCCTGCAATCTTTGATGCCCCTTATGAACCAAGAACCCGTCAACCTCTGTTTTAAATATCAAAGATGAAAGTACATTTATTATCAAAGTACATATGTCACCATGTACAACCCTAAGATATGTTGGCTTGCAAGTGTTCACAGTAAATAAAAAGAAACAAAAAAAACAGCAAAATAATAATTAAATTAAAGGCATTCGTTAGTCTTGCGAGACCATGGATCTGCGCCTGGAAAGTCTTCATTCTCCAGGGCACAGGCCTGGGCAAGCTTGTATGGAAGACCAGCAGTTACCCATGCTGCAAGTCTCCCCTCTCCATGACACCAATGTTGTCCAAGGGAAGGGCATTAGGACCCCTACAGCTTGGCACCAGTGTCGTCGGAGAGCACTGTGTGATTAAGTGCCTTGCTCAAGGACACAACATGTTGCCTCGGCTGGGGCTCAAACTCACAACCTTCAGGTCGCTAGTCCAATGCCTTAACCACTTGGCCACGCGCCCGCATAATAATAATAATAATAAGTAATAAACATTTTGGACATAAGATGAGTCTTTAACAATAACTGTATAAGTTGTTGGGTAAGTAAATTGCCTCTGGTTCAAGAGCCTGATAGTTTGAGGAGTGGTAATTGTTCCTGAATTTGATAATGTACCTCCTAAGACTCCTGCACCTCATTCCTGATGACAGCAGTGAGAAGGGAGCATGGAGGGGTCTCTGATGATGATACTGCTGTACTGTGACAATGCTCCCTGTAAATGTGCTCAGTGTTGGGGAGAGCTTTGGTGTCTCCATACCAGGTGGTGATGCTATACTCTCCACTGCACATCTATTGAGATGAGATTGCCAAATCTTTGGAAACTTCTCAAAAAGTAAAGGTGCTGTCATGCTTTCTTTGTAATGGCACTTGCGTGCTGGACCCAGAAGAGATCCCCTGAAATGATAACAGTGAGAAATTTAAAGTTTTTGACCCTCTCTACTTTTGATCCTGCAATGAGGACTGGCTCCTGGACCTCTGGTTTCCTCCTCCTGAAATCAATAATCAGCTGACATTGAGAGGTGTTTGTGGCACCACTCAGCCAGGTTTTCGATCTCTCTCCTATATGTTGATTCGTCACCACCTTTGATTTGCCTAATGACAGTGGTGCTGTCAGCAAGATTGAATATGGCATTGGAGCTGTGCTTAGCCACACAGTTGTAAGTGTAAAGCAAGTAGAGTAGGGGCCAAACACACAGCCTTGTGGTGCATATATGCTGATGTTGATCAATCTGAATTGATAGGAGCCTGCAAGTGAGGAAATCGAGGATCTAGTTGCACGAGGAGATATTGAGGCCTACATCTTGGAACTTATTGATTAGTTTTGAGGGGATGATGGTATTGAATGCTGAACTGTAGCAAATGAATAGCACCCTGATGTATGTGTCTTCACTGTCCAGATGTTCCAGGGTTGGGTGAAGACCCAATGAAATGGCATCTGCTGTTTAACTGTTATGGCGGTAGGTAAATTGGAACAGATTCAAGCCGCTCCTCAGGCAGGAGTTGATATGTTTCGTCACCAACCTATTAAAACACTTCACTGTGGATGCAAGTGCTACTGGAAGATGGTCATTGAGGCCAGTTACCACATTCTTCTTCGGCACCACCCAATGACTTGACCTCCACAGCTGTCTATGACAATGAAATCCACAGATTCACTATGCTCTGGCTAGAGAAATTCCTCCTAATCTCTTCTAAGGAAACATCTTTGTATACTGAGGCTGTGCCCTCTGGTCCTTCTCCCCACTATAGGAAATATCCTCTCCACATCCATTCTATCTCAGCTTTTCAATATTCGATAGGGTTCAATGATATTCCCAGTCATTCTTCTAAACTCTGGTGAGTACAAGCCCATAGCCATCAAACACTCCTCATACATTAACCATTTCATTCCTAGGATCATTCTTGTGAACCTCCTTTAGACACTCTCCAATGCTAGCACGTCTTTTCTTGGATAAGAGGCCCAAAGCTGCTCAAAGTGCTCCAATGCCTTATAAAGCCTCAGCATTACATCCTTCCTAACATTAAATATGCCATCCTTGGCACTGATTCAACGTGCAAGTTAAGCTTTAGGGAATCCTGCAGAAGGACTATCAAGTTCCTTTGCAATTCTGATTTTTGAATTTGCTCACCGATTAGAAAATAGTCTACTCATTTATTCCTTCTACTGAAGTGCACGACTCTATACTTCCCAACACCGTATTTCATCTTTGCCGATTCTCCTGTAGGTCTAAGGTCTCCCTGCTTCAACACTACCTGCCCCTCTACCTATCTTTGTATCGTCCACAAACTTATCTATGTGCCTATCTAAGAGTCTTTTAAATATCCCTAATTCCAGATATTTACCACAATCTATTGAACCTGAATTTCTTGTATTTGATATTTCCCATCTGGGGGAAGGACTCTGAACCTATCTACAGAGTCATAGAACACTACAGTACACAAAAAGCCCTTCAGCCCATCTAATCTGTGCCAAACTATTATTCTGCCTAATCCTATCAACCCGCACCAGAACCATAGCTTTCCATTCCTGTCCCATCCATGTACCTATCCAAATCTCTCCTGCAAGTTGAAATCTAACCCCTATCCACCACTTCCACTGGCAGCTCATTCCACACTCTTACCACTCTTGGGTGCAGAAGCTCCCACAACCCCCCATGTTCTCCTTAAATATTTCGCCTTTCACCGTTAATCTCATCCAACCTCAGTAGAAAAATCCTGCTTACCTCTAGTAAATCTTCCTTCATTCTCCTGTTGGTAGGTAACCAGAACTGCCTGGGTTGCTGAGTTCCTCCAGCATTTTGTGTGTATTGCTTGGATTTCCAGCATCTGCAGACTTTTTCTCTTGTTTGTGTCACAATACTCCTAATTGGGGCTTTACCAGCATCTTATCCAACCTCAACATAACATTCCAACTCCTGTACTCGTACGTTGATTTATGAGTGTCAATGTGCCAAAAGCACTCTTTACGACCCTATCAACACATGACATCACTTTCAAGGAATTATGGATCTGTATTGCGAGGTCCCTCTGTTCCACCACACTCCTCAGTGTCCTGCCACTCACTGTGTAAGTTCTATGCTGGTTTGTCCTCCCAAAGTGCAACACCTCACACTTGTCTGCATTAAGTTTCATCTGCCTTTGCTCAGCCTATTTTTCCTGCTGGGCCAGATCCCATTGAAAGCTTAGATATCCTTCCTCCTTGTCCACTACAACGCCAGTCTCGGTGTCATCCACAAATCTGCTGATCCGACTAACTGGATCAACATCTGGAATGTCAATATAGATGACAAACAACAATAGACCCAGTACCAATCTCTGTGGCACAGAGAGGCAACTATCTAATATCAGTCTTTGGATTCTCCTACCTCATCCTGAATACCAAGCAACTGAACCTTTTCGACCAACCTCGCACGGGGGACCTCGTCAAGAGCCTTGTTAAATTCCATGTAGACAACATCCACTCTATCATTTTTCCTGGTAAATCTAAAACAGCGGTCCCCAACCACCGGGCCACAAAGCATATGCTACCGGGCCACGAGGAAACGATATGATTTGGCGATATGAGTCAGCTGCACCTTTCCTCATTCCCTGTCATGACCACTGTTGAGCTTGAACACACGCGAGGTTATTACTCGCACGTCATCCATGTCAGCGCGGTAAGGAGATCAACTCCTCGAGCTTGCAAATGACGGTAAGCTGAAAAGTATGTTTAACATAAAATCTCTGCCAGCATTCTGGATCAAAGTCGAGGCTGAATATCCTGAGATAGCCACAAAAGCACTGAAAACGTTGCTTCCATTTCCAACATATCTCTGCAATGAAAACTAAATTGCGGAATAGACTGGACATAAGGAACCCCCTTCGAGTATCGCTGTCTCCCATCACCCCTCGATAGGACTATCTTGTTGCAGGGAAACAAGCCCAGGGCTCCCACTGATTCAGCAATATTGGTGTGTTGCAATGATTTTATATGTTCACTGGGGAAAATACGTGCTGTGTTTCATATCCAAACATTACTTAAAATGTTATGATATTGATTTATAAGTGACTTATATAACCATATAACAATTACAGCATGGAAACAGGCCATCTCTGCCCTTCTAGTCATGCCGAACGCTACTCTCACCTAGTCCCACCAACCTGCACTCAGCCCATAACCCTCCATTCCTTTCCTGTCCATATACCTATCCAATTTTTCTTTAAATGATAATATCGAACCTGCCTCTACCACTTCTACTGGAGGCTCGTTCCACACTTACTTCAAGCTCCCCTGTTCCCCCCTGATAATTGACTTATCACTATATTCATGCGACGAAAATATCTGCTGTGTGTTTAATATTAAATTTGTTAGATTAAACCCTTTTAGAAAAGAAATTGAGTGTATTAGCTACTTATGATCTATATTCCGTTCCACCCCCCCCAAACAGAATCGCCAAAGATGATTTGTAGAAAAAAATCAGCACATACACGCACGCGCAAGACACGCATGTGCACTGGTGCCTGTACAAGGCTTCATGGTCATGGTAGTTTTTCTCGCAGTAAACACGACGTATTTGACTGCTACTCTTGTCCGTTGGCAACCCTACCCACCCCCGTCCCCCGTCAGCCGGTCCGCAAGAGTATTGTCAATATTATACCGGTCCGCAGTGCAAAAAAGGTTGGAGACCCCTGATCTACAAGACTGATTAGACATGACCTACCATGCACAAAGCCATATTGACTAACCCTAATTGGTCCTTGTCCTTCCAAGTACTTATATATCTGGTCCCTTAGAATACTTTCCAGTAACTTGCCCACTACTGATATCAGGCTCACTGGCCTATAATTTCTTGGTTTATTCTTACGGAGAAACATAAGCTATCTTCCAATCCTCTGACACCTCACCTGTGGCTAGGAATTTTTAAAATTCTTCTAGGGCCCCTGCAATTTCCGCACTAATTTCCCACAGGGTCCAAGGGAACACCCTGACAAGCCCTGGTGATTTACCCCAAGGCAGCAAGCACCTCCTCCTCCTCCTCTATAACCCCTATGTGGTCAGTGATCCCACTGCTGTTTTGCCTCACTTCTATAGATTCCATGTTTGATTCTGAGTAAATACAGAGGTGCAAAAAATCCATTTAAGATCTCCCCCATCTCATTCAGCTCCATGCAATAAATGACCACTCCGATCTTCCAGGGGACAAATTTTGTCCATTGCCGTCCTTTTGCTTGTAATACGTCCCGAGAAGCCCCTGGGATTCTGCCTCACCTTATCTTCTAGAGCAACCTCATGCCTTCTTTTAGCCCTCCTGATTTCCTCCTTGTGCTCTCTTCCATTTCTCATGCTCAATTCCCCACTTGTTCCTTGCTATGCACCTCCTTCTTAACCAGAGCCTTGATCATAAGATACAAGAGCAGAATTCGGCCATTTGACCCATTGAGTCTGCTCTGCCATTTCATCATGGCTGATCCAATTTTCTCCTCAGCCCCAATCTTATGCCTCCTCCTTGTATCCTTTCATGCCCTGACCAATCAAGAGTTTATCAATCTCTACTTTACATGTACTTGGCCTCCATAGCTGCCTGTGGCAATGAGTTCCATAGATTCACCACTCTCTGGCAAAAGAAATTCCTCCTCATCTCCATT
Organism: Mobula hypostoma; assembly: GCF_963921235.1. Taxonomy (NCBI): domain Eukaryota; kingdom Metazoa; phylum Chordata; class Chondrichthyes; order Myliobatiformes; family Myliobatidae; genus Mobula; species Mobula hypostoma. Next base: position 228,139,413 of record NC_086098.1, read on the forward strand.
CTAAGGTTGTGTCCTCTGGTCTTAGACTCTCCCACCTTAGGAAATATCCTCTTCACATTCACCCTCTCAAGGCCTTTCACCATTTGATAGGTTTCAATGAGTTCACCCTTCACTCTTCTGAATTCTAGAGAACACAGGCCCAGAGCCATCAAACATTCTTCATTTGACAGGAGATTCAATCTTGGAATCATTTTTGTGGACCTCCTTTGAACCCTCTCCAGTTTCATAACATCCTTTCTAAGATAAGGGGCCCAAAACTGCGGCTCCAAGTGAGGCTTCACCAGTGCTTTATAAAGTCTCAACATTATATCCTTGCTTTTATAGTCTAGTCATCTTGAAATGAATGCTAACATTGCATTTGGCTTCCTCACTGCAGACTCAACCTGCATAAGGACTCCCAAGTTCCTTTGCACCTCAGTTTTTTTGTATTTCTCTCCATTTAGATCTCCTTTCATTTCTCTCATAAACCAAGGTACCCTAAACCCATTATCAATCAAGTCATTAACATAGGTGATGAACAGTTGAGGCTCCAGCTCTGATCTCTTGGCAACTAACAGGCTATTGATTGCTGTTCTGTAAATGGACCAATTTTCCTGATTGTTTTCCATTTGTTAGCCACTGCCCCATCCATGCCAATAAAACATGCCTCTTTGTATGGATTTCTTGTATGTGATTCCTTCTGAAATGAGATCTGGAAATCCAGAACCATTACTTTGGGTTCCTATTTATCCATTCTGTTTGATATATCTTCAAAGAACGCCAACAAAGTGGTCAAATGCATTTCATCCCTCCCCACAGATCTCTCTCCTGGCTCGTATTCCTGCAAGAGTGATAAGTGGTACACCTGGCCCTGCACGTCCTCCCTTGCCTTTCAGGGCCCCAAACAGTCCTTCCAAGTAACCTGCCACTTCACCTGCAAGCCTGTTGGGCTCATCTGGTATCTGTTGCTGGCAGTGCGCCGTCCTCTACACCGTGAAACCCAAAGAAGATTGTGGGACTGCTTTGTCGAGCACCTTTGCACTGTCCGCTGCAAAAGGCAAGATCTTCCAATGGCTACCCATTTCAACTTGGTTTCCCTCTCCCATTCTTGTGTGTGTGTGTCTGTGGCCTTCACCTCATTTCATCTGGGTAGCCTCCAACCTGAAGGCATGAACATCAATTTCTCTAACTTCTATTTCTCCCCCTGCCTCCTCTCTTTTCCAATTCCCCATTTTGGTTATCCTTTCACTCATTCTCCTCTCCTCTCCTCTCCTACCCATCATGCCTCTGGTTTACCTCTTCCTTCCCTTCCTCCCATGGTTCACTCTCCTCTCCTATTAGGTTCCTCCTTCAGCAGTTCACCGCTTCCACCTATCCCCTTCCAGCTTCTTGCATCATCTCTTCCCCCAACCCCCCCTCCACCACCCCACTACCCACCAATAGCCTTGCTCAACTGGCTTCACCTATCACGTGCTAGCTTGTAATCCTTTCCTTCCCACCTCCTTATTCTGGCTTCTTTCCAGTCCAGACGAAGGGTCTCTGCCCAAAATATTGACTGTTCATTTCCCTCCATAGGAGCTGCCTGACCCTGCTGAGTGCCTCTAGCATTTTGCGTGTGTTGCTCATGCACCCGGCTTGATTACCTTCAGATTTTTCTCAATGTCTTACTATTACCCCTTTCATAATGGATTCCAGTATTTTCCTGATTATAAATGTTATGTTAACTGGCTTATCGTTTCCTGCTTTCTGCTTTCCACTTCCCTCCTTCCTTGCACGGCAGTGTCACAGTAGTAGTTTTCTAATTGCTTGGGATTTCTCCAGAATCCAGGGAACAGTAATGAATTACAATCAACATACTGTATCTCTGCAGCCACTTCCCTTGGGGCACTGGGATGGAGTCCTTCAGGAGCAAGGGAGCTGTTAGCTTTTGGCTGTATTAGTTTGTCTGGAACATTTTCTCAAGTGTTAAAGATTGTTTAAAGTTCCTGTCTCCTGGACGTCTATTATGATTGGGACATTTTTCATTAATTGGTTTTATGGGAACAACGTTTATTGTCACTACATTAAATACACTCAGTGGCCACTTTATTAGGTACCTCCTGTGATCTTCTGATTCACTTCACTTCCACTTCAAGGTTCAATATTTTGTGCATTCAGAGATGTTCTTCTACACATCACTGCTGTAACACTGGTGATTTGAGTTACTGTCACCTTCCTGTTAGCTTGAACTAGTCTGGCCATTTTCCGCTGACCTCTCTTATCAACAAGGAGTTTTTGCCCACAGAACAGCATGGACTAGATGGCTCAGGATGCATCATTCTCTGTAAACTCAAGACTTTTCTACGGTCAAAGTGCTTTAGATCACATTTCTTCCCCATTCCGAAGATAGGTCTGAACGATAACTAAAGATCTTCATCATGTCTGCAAGCTTTTATACATTGAGTTGCTGTCACATGATTGGCTGATTAGATACTTGCATTAGCGAACAGGTGTACCTAATAAAATGGCCACTGTGTACATTTAAAACTCTTCCTGTCTGTTCTTATATTATTTGCTGATATACTCTCATCTTCTCACTTACTTTTAAGCTACCTGTTGCCAGATTTTAGAAATTTCCCAATCCTCTGGCTCACCGCTAATCTTCGGAACACTTTTACCTTTTTCAATCCGATGGCTTCCTGAACTTGGGTGAGTCGTGGCTGGTGCACTCTTCCCATTCAGTCTTTCCTTCTCAACAGAATTCATCCTTGCTAAGATTTATGAAATATCTCCTCAAACATGGGCAGTGCTGATCGAGTCTTTACCTGTAATTACACTGTCTATTTAAGTTGACCCTGTCCTCGTAACACACAAAATGCTGGAGGAACTCAGCAGGCCAGGCAGCATCTATAGAAAAGAGTACAGTCGACATTTTGGGGCGAGACCTGTCCTCGTACCGTTGGCATTGTCTTTAGGTTTAGGACAATAGCTTTAGACACAAGGTTCTCACTTTTTCAAGCTGCATTGCAAATCCTACAGTGCTATGACCCATGACCACTATTTCCCAGAGGAGATCGATGGAGACTCCCACCCTGGCTGTTTCATGCTTTAATCAAACTGATTACCTAGAGCTTGTGAGCCAGCACCATTCCTTACCATGACAGTGATCGCGTACTGCCCTAACTGAGCTATTCCACCTTCTTTTCCTTTCTGCCTATCTTTCCAAAAGGTCCCCTGAATGCTAACCTGCCAAATTACCTTCATTCATTTCCAGCTGTGCTGTTTTTGTTGCAAGTACTTTTTATAATGATGATTAGTGAGGCATAGAGAGATCTGTATTTACTGACAAGTCCTTTATTGTATTAGTACTAACAAGTACGTAAATTCATACACTAAATGCCTTGTGTGCACACTCGCTAGGTATCCTGACTCTCCTGAATAGTCAAAGAACAGCAAAGGTATTACCCAGGCAAAGGAGTTTATGCTGGCCTGGCGTTCCTCGTTGTCCCAATTCACTCACCACGTCTTTCACATAGGATTGTTCACGTTTGCATCCGCGATGGTTATTCTTCGAAGTTACCACTGCCAGCACACACAAAGCATCCACTTTTATATCCATTCCTTATCAATTCATATATCAAATTCCAGTGTTAGTGGCTACAGGTCATGTGTCTGTCCTTTAACACCTTGTTACTGGCTCTGCTTCAAGCCAGTGTCCATTTATTGCCCTCTTCATCAAGTGACAGCCAATAATTTCTGGCTCCTTGTTCTCAATTAGCAATGAGCTCAAATCACTTCAGGCAGGCATCAACCCCAACATTCGCAAATCTGCATCTTATATCCAACCAAAGAACATTTCACAAATAACTTCTTATTCGGAAATGATTTCCAGTCCAGCAGATTACCTGAAGTATCTTTGTGTCTTCTTTAAAACATTGATCAAGCCCAGCAGGTCAAGCTCGCAAAATGGAGAATAGAGTGTCTTCACAAAATGGCAGCCTCCATCCCCAAGCTTGCGGCAAGAACAAAGAAAATTACGTAGTCTGTCTGCTTCCACTGTCCTTGATTTATTTTAATTCACTGATTTGTAAACTGTCATTCTTTCTGGCCAACACTGTCAATTCGTCCATCCCTGCTATAGCAGCCGAATGCATTCAGAAACTGAGCATCTAATTTTATACTTTTTGTGCCTTTATCTACTCCGAGAGGTAACTTGTGGAGTGCTGCAGGGATCAGTGCTGAGGCTATTGCTGTTTGTCATCTATATCGATGATCTGGATGATGAGTTAGTAAACTGGATTAGTAAATTTGTGGATGACACTGAGATTGGGGGTGTAGTGGACAGTGAGGAAGGCTGTCATAGTTTGCAGTAGGATCTGGACTACCTAGACAAAAGGGCTGAAAAATGGCAAATGGAATTTAATGCACTCAAATATGAGGAGTTGTACTTTGGGACGATGAACCAGGGGCAGAAATGCACGGTGAGCAGCAGGGAATGGAGGACTGCAATAGAACAGATGGCTTTTGGGATACATATCCATAATTCCTAGAAACTGGCATCATACGTCGATAGGGTTGTAAAGAGAGTCTTTGACACATTGGCTTTCATAAATCAAAGTACTGAGTACAGGGTTTGGGATGTTATGTTAAAGTTGGATAAGATGTTGGTGAAACCTAATTTGGAGTATTGAGTAATAGTAATAAGATTGAAAGAGTGCACAGAAAATTTACGAGGATGTTTCCAGGACTTAAGGATCTGAGTTATAGGAAAAGATTGAAAAGGTTATTCCCTGGAATGTAGAAGATTGAGGAGAGATTTGATATGAGGGGCATAGATAGGCTAAGTGCAAGCTGACCTTTTTCACTGAGGTTGGGTGAGACGAGATCTAGAGGTCATGGGTTAAGGGTGAAAGGTGAAATGCTTAAGAGAAATATGAAGGGGAACTTCTTCACTGAGAGGGTGGTGAGAGTGGGTCAAGCTGCCAGCAGTCGTGTAGATGCAGGTTTGACTTCAATATTTAATAGAAATTTGAATAAATACATGGATAGGAAGGGTATGGAGGGCTATGGTACAGGTGCAGGTTGATGGGACTAGGCAGAATAACAGTATAGTATGGATTTGATGGGCCAAAAGGCCTGTTTCTGCTGTAGTGCTCTGTCTCAATCTTCCACTCCCTGGTGCACCCTGGTCATTCTTGTCAAGGACCTGACTGTTACGACCTTTCTCTTTGTCGTCCTAAATACTCTCCTACCTTTATTTCCGCACTTTCTATTTCCAGGGCAGCTCTATTCGCTACTGATTTTATCTTTGGGTTCCTACCCCCTTTTTCCTGAAAAGCGACCACCCAGATTGGGATGAAATGCTGTTGCTGAGTCAGCGTTCAAGTAGATAACTAAAACCATCAACACTCGTTTGACAGGAAAGAGAAGCAAAGTTTGCACATCGAAGATATTTCATTGTGTTGGGATGCCAAAAGATGCAGTAGCCTAGTACGTCGAGATGTGCGGTCACTCTTGTGGCAGACGATGAATGCACAGCAAATTACCACAGTTTAACAGCCCATTAATAATCTGGTTTTGTTTGAGGGTTAATTATTAATCATGGTGCCACCTCTTTCTGGTGTATTTGTTTTCAGTTTCCTTGTATCTCTAAACTAGGATTTGAACCCATGATCTTCTTACTTGAGCTTGTGTGTCACTGCTGAGCCCATAGTTGTTACAGCAATCTTTTCCTTCCTTGGCAACCCTTTGCCATCAAGGATAACTTGCTTTCGCTCTGCTTCTGTGGTTCTCAGCTGACTGACGTAGTCATTTTTGTCCTTACTGAGGGCTTTGCTCTGCTCCCAATGCACGAGTCTTGAGTCTCCCCATACCTGGAGGGCCTTCTGTGCTCAATAATTCTGGCATTTTCTTTGGCTGATGTAGAACGCAGAGTGATGTTGTGCCAGATCAATTAAACTAGTTTATTTATGCCTAACTAAGCTAATCCCTTCTGCCTACACAAAACACACCAAATGCTGGTGGAACTCAGCAAAAAGGCAGCATCTATAGAGGGGATTAAGCAATCAACATTTTGGACCATAACCCTTCATCAGAACTTCATTCAGAAATCCTTTACAATTCTGTCTTCATTCTCCTCCACGGATGCAGCCTGACTTGTCAGTATTTTGTGAGTATTACTCAAGATTTCCAATATCTGCAGAACCTCTTGTGCTTATGACTTTCTGCGGGCATAATGACCAATTCCCTGGATTATCTGCACATTCACATGCTCATCCAAGAGCCTCTATCGTATTTATTCCCACTGCCATCCCCGGCAGCACACTCTTGACAGCCATCACTCTCCTCCACACCACAGATATGTGGTGCAGGTGTAAGAAAACACTTGTCTCGCATATTTGCTACGAACTTGCCCTTATCATCCTGAATGCATGCCCTCTAGTGTAACGCGCTGTAAGTTTTCACTGCTAATGTAATGGTTTCTCTGCAGCAGTAATGTTTGGGTCTTGACTAGAGATAACGGGGCTTTGGAATGTGGGGCTATCCAATGAGAGGGATGTTGTTCTTTCTTGTGTGTCTGGGAGCAGGGATTTCGCAGTCTTTTGCCGGGAGAGATAAGGAGAGAAGACGCGAATGGAGAGAGTTAGTACACCGCCAGATGGAATGGACTTGGAGCGAGGGTCCGAGGATCAGTGACGCTCGGAGGAGGTCGATGGTGGACGAACGGCCTTACCCGCGAGCTCCAACGTTGTGCATTAGACTGTCTCACGAGAGTGGGCCCTTTTTTTTTCTGTTTCTTTACTAACCATATAGTCAAATTAAGAATTATAAGGCTCAATCGTTTAATCGCATATTGTGTAATATTTGTTATTTCGTGGTACTGATTTGTAGCAGGGGACACATTGCACAGCATCCACCCAAACAAGATTTCTCAAGTTTGGCTGGGCCGAGGGCTGTCTTCCCTGAGATTAAGCTGCTAGCCGAATCGAGAGTTATATTAGTATTAGACATTTCATCCCTGGGATAAAGATACCTGTGTCTACTCTATACCTATGGCCCTTATAACCTTATAAACTTCTATTAGGTCTTCCCTTAGTCTTTGCACTCCAGAGAAAACATCCAAACTCCTGATAGCACATTACTTTTAATCCGGACAGCATCCTAGTAAACTACGTCTGCATCCTCTCCAAAGATCCGTATCCTTCCTATAATAATGTGACCAGAACTGAATACAATACTCCACTTGCAGCATAACCAGCATCTTATAAAGCTGCAATGTAACTTCCTGACTTTTGAACACAGTGCCCTGATTAATAATGAAAAGTATTTCTTTTCCACGTGAGAAACCTTTGCCACCGTCATTCTCAATTACTTTGTACCCAGACCTTCAGTTTATTCACCTTGATTACTTGTTAATGTTTTAATAGAACTTGCAATTCTCCAATCTGGTTTTTCTTTGGTGCAAATATGGGTTTTGATGCTGAGAAGTTAAAAATCCCCGGAAAAGGATGGGTTCACTTGCAGCAATGGACTAGAGATAAAGTTAACCAACACAGAGGAATTACACGTCCCATGTAATTGTTGCAGGGTTCCTTTTTTCTGTCGAGCAACGACTGCATCGTTCCCATTTCCACTGCAATCGCTGCTACAGACTTCCTGCTGCTTTTTCAGCACAGATTCTGTGACTTGCATAACATAGAACAGAAGTCCTGGTTGAGAACGGTGGGGTCGGGCAGGGCAGGGTCAGAAAAAGCTGTGATAGACTGAACTTCATTTTGATAATTGTTCAGGAAGCCTGACAAGTTAAGGCAGAGGAACTCATGGGTTGGTAAATAGGACTAGGATAATGTCTGTGTGTCTAGAGGCTGTTGTGTGCGAAAGTCCCCGGAGATCAGCAGTTTCCGAAATACCCTACCACCCTATCTGGCACCAACAACTATTCTACTGTCAAAGTCATTTAAATCACATTCCTTCCCCATTCTGATACTTGCTCTAAACAACGAAACCTCTTGACCGTGTCTGCATGCTTTTATGCATTGAGTTCACATTAACAATCAGGTGTACCACTGAGATGTGAAGTGGCCACTCAGCGTATACCAAAACAGAAACATAGTTGAGGGAGGGTCAGGGCTGGCAGCCCAATGTTAGGCCATAAGGCCATTAGACATAGAAGAAGAATTGGGCCATTTGGCCCATCAAGTCTGTTCTGCCAATTGATCACAGCTGATTTATTTTCCTTCTCAACTGCATTCTCCTGCCTTCTCCCCGTAACCTTTGACATCCTTACTAATTAAGCATCTATCAACCTCTGCTTTAAATATACCTAATGACTTTGCCTCCACAGCCACCTGTGGCAATGAATTCCACAGACTCACCACCCTCCAGCTAAAGAAATGTCTCTTCATCTCTGTTCTAAAATGACCTCCTTGCATTTTGAGGTTTTACCCTCTGGTCCCAGATTCTCCCACTATTAGAGACATCTTCATATCCACTCTGTCTAGGCCTTTCAATATTCGGTAGATTTTAATGAAATCTTCTCTCCTCCTCCTAAACTCCAGTGAGTCCAGAGCCATCAACTATTCATCAGACATTAACCCTTTCATTCACAGGATTATTCTCGTAAACCTCTTTTGGACCATCTCCAACGCCAGTACTTCCTTTCTTAGATACTGTATGGGGCCCAGAAATATTCACAAAACATCATATATGGTCTGGCCAATGCCTTTATAAAGTCTCAGCATTACATTCTTGCTTTTATATTCTAGTCCTCTTGAAATGTAGCTTACATTGCATTTGCTTTCCTTACTACTGACTCAATCTGCAAGTTAACCTTGAGGGAATCCTGCACTAGGACTCCCAAGTCCCTTTGCACTTTCAATTTCTGAATTTGCTCCCCATTTGGAAAATAGCCTACTCCTTTATTCCTTATATCAATGTAGATAGATAGACATACTTTATTGATCCCAAGGGAAATTCGGTTTCGTTACAATTGCACCAACTAAGTATAGAGTATAAATATAGCAATATAAAACCATAAATAATTAAATAATAATATGTAAATTATGCCAGATGGAAATAAATCCAGGACCAGCCTATTGGCTCAGGGTGTCTGACCCTCCAAGGGAGGAGTTGTAAAGTTTGATGGCCACAGGCAGGAATATCTTCCTATGACGCTCTGTGTTGCATCTCGGTGGAATGAGTCTCTGGCTGAATGTACTCCTGTACCCAACCAGTACATTATGTAGTGGATGGGAGACATGGTCCAAGATGGCATGCAACTTGGACAGCATCCTCTTTTCAGACACCACCGTCAGAGAGTCCAGTTCCATCCCCACAGCATCACTGGCCTTACGAATGAATTGTTTTGTTTCATGTAGCACCATGTTTACTATGTTCTGTACCAGCAGTTATGGTTGAAATGACAATAAAAAATGACTTGACTTGACTTTATTCCTTATATCAATGTGCATATTCTTCCCCACCATGTGTGCCATCTGCCACATTGCCTATTCTCCGAATCTGTCTAAGTCCTTCTGCAAATTCCCTGCTTCCTCAACGCTACCTGTCCCTCAACCTATTTGATATTCAGGGGTACAGATACTGCAGGTATGATGGAAGTGGAGGTAAGAGAGGAGGGGAGAGCGTCATGGTAATACTTGAGTGAATGTTCTTGAAGGGTCATCCAATGGCAGTACATGGCTGGAAATAAGGAATATAAGTAATGGACGATCACTTTAATGGTACTGATGTATAGGCCCCCCCCACCCCAATAGTCAGTACGAATTAAGAACCAGTGTGTAGGGAGATTGCAGATAACCATAAGAGTACTGTTGATCAGAGGTAGTGTCACGGCTGCAGAAAAGGAAGAAGACATAAAGAGGTTGTCTACGGAGTCTCTGTGGAAGTTAGGAACAGGAAGGGGTCAATAACTCTTCTGGGTGTTTTTTATAGACCACCCCATAGTAACAGGGACATCAAGGAGCAGAGAGGGAAACAGATTCTGGAAAGGTGTAATAATAGCAGGGTTGTCGTGGTGGGAGATTTTAATTTCCCAGATATCGATTGGCATGTCCCTAGCACGAGGGGTTTAGGTGGGGTGAAGTTTGTTGGGTATGTTCAGGAAGGTTTCTTGACACAATATGTAGATAAGCCTACAAAAGGAGAGGCTGTACTTGATCTGGTATTGGGAAATGAACCTAGTCAGGTGTCAGATCTCTCAGTGGGAGAGCATTTTAGAGATAGTCATCACAATGCTATCTCCTTTACCATAGCATTGGAGAGGGATAGGTACAGGCAAGTTAGGAAAGAATTTATTTGGAGTAAGGGGAGATATGAAGCTATCAGGCAGGCACTTGGAAGCATAAATTGGGACCAGATGTTTTCAGGATGTCAGAAATGTGGCAAATGTTCAGGGGATATTTGCATGGAGTTCTGCATAGGTTTGTTCCAATCAGACAGGGAAAGGATGGTAGGGTACAGGAACCATGGTGTACAAAGGTTGTTGTAAATCTAGTCAAGAAGAAAAGAAAAGATTACGAAAGGTTCAAAAAACTAAGTAATGATAGAGATCTGGAAAATTATAAGGCTAGCAGGAAGTAGCTGAAGAAAGAAATTAGCAGAGCCAGAAGGGACCATGAGAAGGCCTTGGCGGACAGGATTAAGGAAAACCCCAAGGCATTCTACAGATATGTGAAGAGCAAGAGGGTAAGATGTGAGAGAATAGGACCAATCAAGTATGACAGAGGAAAAGTGTGTATTGAACTGGAGGAGATAGCAGAGGCACTTAATGAGTTCTTTGCTTCAGTATTCACTGCAGAAAAGGGCCTTGGCGATTATAGGGATGACTTAGAGTGGACTGAAAAGCTTGAGCATGTAGATATTAAGAAAGAGGACGTGCTGAAGGTTTTGGAAAGCGTCAAGTTGGATAAGTCACTGGGACCGGATGAGGTATACCCCAGGCTACTGCAGGAGATGAGGGAGGAGATTGCTGAGCCTCTGGCGATGATCTTTGCATCATCAATGGGGACGGGAGAGGTTCCGGAGGATTGGAGGGTTGCGGATGTTGTTCCATTATTCAAGAAAGGGTATAGAGATAGCCCAGGAAATTATAGACTTACTTCAGTGGTTGGTAAGTTGATGGAGAAGACCCTGAAAGGCAGGATTTATGAACTGAATTTTTTGAAGATGTAACTGAACACATTGACGAAGATAGAGCAGTAGATATAATGTATATGGATTTCAGCAAGGCATTTGACAAGGTACCCCATGCAAGGCTTATTGATAAAGTTAAGGAGGCATGGGATCCAAGGAGACTTTTTTTTTTGTGGATCCAGAACTGGCTTGCCCACAGAAAGCAAAGAGTCATTTTAGTCGGGTCATATTCTGCACAGAGGTTAGTGACCAGTGGTGTGCCTCAGGGATCTGTTCTGGGACCCCTACTCTTCATGATTTTTATAAATGACCAGAATGAGGAAGTGGAGGGATGGGTTAGTAAATTTGCTGATGACACAAAGGTTGAGGATGTTGTGGATAGTCTGGAAGGCTGTCAGAGGTTACAGTGGGACATTGATAGGATGCAAAACTGGGCTGAGAAATGGCAGATGGAGTTCAACCCAGATGAATGTCGGGTGGTTCATTTTGGTAGGTGAAATATGATGGCAGAATATAGTATTAATTGTAAGACACTTTACAGTATGGAGGATCAGAGGGATCTTGGGGTCTGAGTCCATAGGACACTCAATGCTACTGTGCAAGTTAATTCTGTGGTTAAGGAGGTATATGGTGTATTGGCCTTCATTAATCATGGGATTAAGTTTAGGAGCCGAGAGGTAATGTTGCAACTATACAGGACCCTGGTTAGACCCCACTTGGAGTACTGTGCTCAGTTCTGGTCGCCTCACTACAGGAAGGATGTGGAAACTATAGAAAGGATGCAGAGGAGATTTACAAGGATGTTGCCTGGATTGGGAAGCATGACTTAAGGAAATAGGTTGAGTGAAATTGGCCTTTTTTCCAATTTCAGAGAGAGATGAGAGATGACCTGATAGAGGTGTATAAAATGGTGAGAGGCATTGGCCATGTGGACAGTCAGAGGCTTTTTCCCAGGACTGAAATGGCTGGCACGAGATGGCACAGTTTTAAGGTGCTTGGAAGTAGGTACAGAGGAGATGTCAGGGGTAAATTTTTTACGAGGAGAGCATGGAATGGGCTGCTGGCGATGGTGGTGGAGGCAGGTATGATAGGGTCTTTTAAGAGACTCCTGGACAGGTACATGGAGCTTAGAAAAATAAAGGGCTATGGGTAAGCCTAGGTAATTTCTAAGGTAAGTAATGCTCGGCACAGCTTTTTGGGTCGAAGGGCCTGTATTGTACTGTCCGTTTCCTATGTTTCTAATAATTGCGATGCAATGGTAGGTTATTTGAACTTCCCTCGTCTTGAGGGCAAATTACCTGGATGGCAAGAAATCTGTTAAGCATAACCATGAAAGTTTTCTCTAACAATGTCCTGCCCAAGAAGGAGCAACATTGCACCTCCTGTAAGGAGGTGAGGCAGGGCAAGCACTTGAACTTTCAGTGTGAGAACACGGACCAGTGACTGGAATTCTGTGTGTTGTGAATTAGTTGTGGAAAAAGATAGGAGTGGTGACAAGTCGAAAGTAGGGCAAGGCAAAATTTGAAAGCATGAGCCAGGAACTTGCATCGTTTGATTGGGTGAGGCTGTTTGCAGGTAAAGGGACGTCTGGCAAGGTAGAGGCTTTTAGAAGAAAGATAGGGAAAGTTTGGTTCCGATGTGTTCCTGGTAGGGTGAGGGGCGTGGCTGGCAGGATTAGGGAACCTTGGCTGATGAGGGATATTGAAGTTCTGGTCAAGTAAAAGAAGGGAGGAAAATATTAGGGACAGACAACTGGGATCAAGTGAATCCCTCTGGGAATATGGATAGACAGCTAAATTATTGATCCCAAAGGAAATTGCAGTGTCACAGTAGCATTACAAGTGCACATATATACAAATATTAGAAGAGAAGTAGAAAGAATAAAAAAAAGTTACCTCAAACAGGAGGGGGTCACCAGTCTTCTGGCTATAGTTTGACTCATCATGGAGCCTATTGGCCAAGGGTAAGAATGACCTCATATTGTACTCTTTGGAGTAGCGCAGTTGTCTTGGTCTATGACTAAAAGTGCTCCTCTGTTCAGCCAAGGTGGCATGCAGAGGGTGAGAAACATTGTCCAGAATTGCTAGGATTTTCCTAAGGGTCCTTTGTTCTACCACAGCCTCCAGTGTGTCCAGTTTGACTCCTATAACAGAGGTTTGACTCCTTTATAATCCATTTATTGACCCTGTTGGCATCACCCGTGGTGATGCCATTGGCCCAGCACACTACCACATAGAAGATTGTTCTGGCAACCACAGACTGGTGAAACATGAGAAGGAGGGGCCTGCGTACTCCAAAGGACCCCAGTTTCCTCAGGAAATCGAGGCGACTCTGGCCCTTCTTATACACAGCCTCTGTGTTGGTGCTTCACTCAAGTCTGTCATCCAGGTGTGCTCCCAGGGATTTGTAGGTCCTCACCACATCCACATCCTCACCATCAATAGTAACAAGAGAGCAGTGCAGGCTTGGTCTTCCTAAAGTCCATCACCATCTCCTTTGATTACTGATGTTGAGCTACAGATGATTCAGCTTGCACCATTTGACAAAGTCCTCTACCAGGGCCCTGTATTCATCCCTTTATACACCCAACTATTGCTGAGTCATCAGAGAATTTCTGCAGATGACATGAGTTAGTGTTACATCTAAAGACCGAAGTATACAGGGTAAACAGGAAGGGAGCCAATACAGTCCCCTGTGGGGCCCCAGTGCTGCTTATAGTCACGTCTGACACACAGCTCTGAAGCTGCACGAACTGTGGTCTGCCAGTCAGGTAGGAATGTAAGAGATGAAGTATGCTGAAGAGGGAAATCATAAAGAGGACACGAGATAGCTTTGTTAGATAAATCGAGAATTCTAAGAGATTCTACAAGTATATTAATACCAGAAGGGGAGCAACAGCGAAAATAGATCCCCTTTAGGTATCAATGTGGTTTTTTTGTGTGGAACTAAAGGGGATGGATGAAGTCTTAACTGTTTAATTCCTATCTGTATTTACCATGGAGAATGTCATAGAATTAAGGGAAATGAATGGCCATCCCTGTTTTGTTGTATAACTTCAAATTATTAAACTAATTCAAAGGAAAACACGGGAGTCCGAAATGCAGGTCTAACTTTGTTTACTTTAAGCACACATATCACATGGTAGCATGATAACATATGCAATTAAATATTTTTACATATAGCCTGTAATGAATTATTTGAATGAACAAGAATGCTTAATCAAGCAATATATTGATGATTACTCAAATACAAGTAATCTTGTAGAAGTAATCCGAAATACCAAGTACACAACATTCCTCTCTGCCTAGCTATAACCTCCAACTCAATAGAGTATGCATCTCAAATATATACACAGTGTACTATATAATCCAACTACTATATAGAGTTGTCCACAGCACAGTAAATTTTAAATTGTCTCATTCAGGCCTAAAGATTTAGTTGATGTGGAGGATTTCTTACTCTTGTGGAATAATGCCTTTCTTGACGGGGGGTGGGGGGGTCACGCTGCTTGGCAGGTGAGACTTGTGGCTGTGAAACAATCTCAGGTCCTGGGGCTCTTCCGTGGTGGTTGTAGGAGTTGACCCCGAGACTGCAGGAAGTGGTTCTGACAACGATAGCCACCTTTCTTTTTCTTTCCAGTTTGTGCATTTGTGCATTTAGTTCAATAGAGTATTCTCTTATTAATCCCTCTATTTTCCTTTCTGATCTGATCTCTCCTCTTGGTTTCCTCATCCAAAACATTATCTGACAAATCCTCTGTATTCGTATCTCCGTTGACTACTTTCATTTTGGCCTTCCATTCATCCATCTCGTCTTTGGTTTTTGCATCTACTTTTACAAGCAACTTGTTGTCTCTCACTTGAAGTTCATTTGATAACCACACAAAGTAGATTCTGGTTCTTTATACTCACAAAAGCCCAATGTTTGCAACTTTCCTGAAGCTCCTTGAACTCTCCTCCAGCTTAAAGACAAGTTACATTTCTTAAGTAACTTCATGATTAACATATCAGAAGCTTTCTCAGATATGTTGCCTACAAAAACTGTTGTAGTTGGACCACTGCTTGAGTCACTTTTATGATTCCTCTGAGGAGCACGGTCCTTCCTTGGTCCAACGTGCTTTCCAACCAGAGATCAACACCTGTTTGTCCTCTGTTGGGTAATAATTCATGGTGTTCAGCATGGAGACAGTTGCGGCATCATTCAGTACCTTTCTTAATTCACTTTCAGTTGCCTTCTCTGCAGGGAATGTGGCATGCAAATGGTGGAGGGATCTCCAATCAAGTTGTAGTTGTCTCAGCCAATTGTGTCCCCATAATGGTCCTTCTGTTTTTACCACATACACTCTCAGTGTGGCTAGTTGGTTGTTGTATTTCACAGTTATGAATGTCATTCCCACAGAAATTATCTTTTCTCCAGTATAATTTCTTAGTTGGATATCTGCAGACTTCAGTTTAGTATTTTTGAAATGCCATTCAAACTCATTTTGTTGAATGACTGAAACAGATGAGCTGTGTCCAATTCCATTTTAATTAATTTGTTGTTCACTTCTGCCGTAAGCTATATAGCTTGTCTATTGCTAATTTTCACAGTGTAAATTTCAAGGCTACCTAGTCCTGTGTCACTCTCATCATCATCAGATTTTTCATCAACAGTATACAGAAAGTTGCTCTTTTTGAAACCACAACTTGACTTTATCTCTTCCCTGTGCAGTCCATTTATTTTTGTCTGCCTGACATGCTCTTTGTACGTGACATGTGACCTACTTTGTTGCATCTTCTGCAAGTTTTGCCTTTAAACTTGCACTTATTTGCTGTGTGTGAGCCTCTGCCGCAACAGTAACACAATTTGTTCAGCCAGGCTGATTTCTCTTCAGACGTTACAATTTTGTTCATCCTCACTTTCATTTCTGACTGCAACTCAATTGCGTCTCTGTCTGCTGTTTCCATTGAAACAGTGATTTCCACTGTTCATTTGAATGTAAGCTATGCTTCAATTAGGAGCCATTTTTGAATGCTTTTTTTTTAAGATTCTACAACTAAATGATCTCTCAGTAAATCATTAAGCCCATTACCAAACTGGCAATGCTGGGACAATCTCTTCAATTCAGCCACATACAAATAGATTCCCCATCCTTTTTATTCTGCTTATGAAACCTAAAGCATGCTGTAATCAACAGTGGCTTCAGTTCTAAATATTCCTGCACCACTTTGACAATATTGTTTCTGATGGTTTGGTTGGAGCAGTGAAACTTTAATGCAATCTATATGCTTTTAAACCCAATGAACTTTAGCAAAATTGGCACTCGTTTCTTGTTGGTTATTTCATTTGTTTCAAAATACTGTTCCATAGCTCAGTATACATGAGCCAATTGCTTGTTGTGTAACCAAACTCCTCAATCTTCCTGATGTAGCCAGCCATTTCTGCTTTTTTAAAATGATGATTAGTATCACCTGGTACTCAGTTTATGAACCCTAAATTCTTCCATTGTCTGAGTTTTCTTTCTTAAAAAAACTTGATTGCGTCTTCCATTCTGAAGAATGTGTGTTGGCTGTTTTTGTTTTAAACTCGACCGTCTCTCGTTTATTTTATTTCGAGCCTCTCATTAGCACTTTAACAGGTCAATAGCCATCTCTAGTTTGTTTTAAAATACATTGTCACCAATGTTATGTTTTATAACTTCAAAACATTAAACTAATTCGATGGAAAACATGGAGTCCATCAATGCAATTTAACTTTGAGTTTACTTTAAGTGAGGGCGCGCACATATCACACGGTAGTGTGATGACATATGCAATACATGTATTTGTACGTATAACCCATAATGAATTTTCTGAATGAACAAGAATGTTTAATCAAACAAAATAAATATATATACATACTAGATTACTCAAATATAACTAAAATATTAAATACACAACACTCTTGCAATATATTCACATTACAAAGGAAGAGGTGCTGGTGGTCTTACAGTATATTATATTAAGGTAGATAAAATTGTTTCCTTGATCATAGTGGAAAAACTAGGGAAGAAGTTAAAGGGGCAGGCCCTGGCAAAAATACTTACACCATCTTTAGCCACTGTTGAGGAATCAGAAGACGGGAGGTTAGAAAATGTTCTCCTTTTATTTGAAAAGGGTTGGAAGGACAAGGCAGGGAACTCCAGTCCAGACTGGTGAACCTAAAGTTACTGGAGAGGTTTCTGAAGGGCATTCAGCATTTGGAAAAGGCAAAGGCTGCTTAGGGATAGGCAGCACAGCTTTGAGTATGGATAACTTTACAAATTTTATTAATTTTGTTTTGAAGAGGTGACCAAGAGGATTGATAAGGGCAGGGCTGTGAACATTTTCCACATGAACTTTAGCAAGGCCTTTGACAAGGTGCCATGTGGTTGGCTGGTCCAGAGGATGAGATTACATGGGTTCCAGGGATATAAGATTGGCTTGGTGTTAGCAGATAGAGGGTAGTTTCTCTGTGGTAGTTTAGAGTTGTTTTTCCACACTGGAGGCCTGTGACCAGTAGCGTGTGCAGGGATCAATGCAGGTTGTTTGGCATCTTTGTTAATGATTTGGATGAGAACGCAGTTGAAGTGATTAGTAAGTTTGTGAATGACACCATAATTGGTGGTATAGCTGGAGGACCTCAGCAGGCTAGGCAGCATCTACGGAAAAGAGAAAGCACTCAATGTTTTGGGCTGAGACCTTTCATCAGGACTGGAAAAGCAAGGGAGAAGTCAGAGTAAGAAGGTGGGGGGAGGGGAGAAAGAAGTACATACATGGTGATAGGTGGAACCGGGAGAGTGGGAGGGGTGAAGTAAAGAGTTAGGAAGTTGATTGGTGAAGGAGATAAAAGGCAGGAGAAGGGGGAATCTGATAGGAGAGGACAGAAGATCATGGAAGAAAGGGGAGGGTGAGGAGAACCAGAGGGAGGTAATGGGTAGGTAAAGAGATAAGGTGAGAGAAGGAAACAGGAAATGGGAATGGTGAAGGAGAGGAGGGGGTGCAATTACTGGAAGTTCGAGAAAATGATCTTCATGCCATCAGGTTGGAGGCTACCCAGATAGAATATAAAATGGTGCTCCTCCAACCTGAATGTGGCCTCATTGTAGCAGTAGAGGAGGCCATGGACTGACATGGAGGAATGGGAAGTAGAAATGAAATAGGTGAACGCCCATTTCAATTCGACTTCCCATTGCCACTCATTTTAATTCTACTTCTCATTCGCAATATCCCCCCTTCCCCATCCCTTTATCTCTTTCATGAATCAACTTCCCAGCACTTTACTTCACCACCCCCCCACCTCCCGGTTTCACCTGCTTCCTTGTACTTTTCCTTCCCTCCCCCCTCCACCTTCTTACACCGACTTCTCGCCTTCCTTTTCAGTATTGGTGAAGTGTCTCGACCTGAAACGTTGACTGTTTACTCTTTTCCGTAGATGCTAACCAACCTGCTGAGTTCTTCCAGCATTTTGTGGTGTTGCTTTGGATTTGCAGCGTCTGCAGGGTTTTCTCATATTAGTGGATTGTGAAAAGGCTGTCAAAGATTGCAACAGGATCTCGATCGACTGGAGAAGTGGGCCAAAGAATGGCAGATGGAATTTAGGTTGGATAAGTGCGAGGTGTTGCACTTTTGTAAGTTAAACCATGGCACGACTTGCACAGTAAATGCTGGGACCTAGATAGTGTTGTACAACAGACAGTCCCAGGGATGCAAGTACATAATTCTCTGAAAGTAGAGACATTGGTCCTGGTGAAGGGTCTCAGCCCAAAACATTGTCTTCATCAGTCAGAGCATTAAATACAGGAGTTGCAACTTTATGCAATAACTGTATACACTTCGGAGTATTGTGTGCAGTTTTGGTTGCCCAGGTGCAGTAAAAATCCATAGAACAGTAGAACACTGGATAGGCCATTCGGTCTGCAATGTTGTGCTGAACCTGATGCCAATTTGTACCAAATGTCCCCTTCTGTGTATCATCCATATCTCTCCATTTCCTTCATCTGTCTATTTAAAAGCCTCTCACACTCCACCAAATTTCCAGCTTCCACTAGAACCCAGGGTAACCCATTCCAGGCATCTACAAATCTGCAGACAAGTGGCGTGATACAGGGTTCAGTGTTGGGATCCTTTCATTCAGTATTATTTAAATGTTTTGGATGCAAATACATATGCCTAATCAGCAAGCTGGAGGAAATTTTATAGCGAACTGGTGATATTAAGAACAACATAGATAAGGAGGATGGTAACAGTGTTTTAGATTACAAAAGGATATTGATCAGTTAAGGATGTAAATAAGTGGTGAGGATACACTCGCAACATGATGTACAATTTTAGTCACTCTTTTATAGGAAGACTTCACTGAACTGAATATAGTGCAGAGAAGATTTAAGAAGATGGTGTCAGGATTAGAGGGCCTGAATTATAGGAAGAGGTTGTCTAGATGAAGACTATTCCTTGGACTATAGCAATTCCTTTATAGAAATGGTTAAAATTATAAAAGGCATAGATATGGTGGACAGCAATAGTCCTTTCCCCAGGGTAGTGGGTTCCAAATCGAGGGGAGTCAGGTTTAAGGTGAGAGGTGAAAAGTTTAAAAGGGGACCTGAGGGGCAACTTCATCATGCAGAGGCTGGTGAGTATGTGGTGAGTACTGTCAGAGGAAGTGGTGAGGCAAGTACGGTAACAGAATTTTTAAACATTTGGATTGGTACATGGAGAGGTGATGCCTATGGGCTGACGCTGATTGCAGGAAATTGGGTCCCACTGGGTGGGCATCATGGTTGGTACAGACTGGTTGGGAGGGCCTGTATCCGTTCTCTATTGCTTCCTCTTCCCCCCTCCTCTTCCCCCCTCCTCTTCCCCCCTCCTCTTCCCCCCTCCTCTTCCCCCCTCCTCTTCCCCCCTCCTCTTCCCCCCTCCTCTTCCCCCCTCCCCTTCCCCCCTCCTCTTCCCCCTCTTCCCCCTCTTCCCTCCCTCCTCACCCACCCTCCTCTCAGCGCCCCTCCCCCTCACACCGCTCCCCCTCACGCACCCCTCAGTTCTCTCCCCCCAGCACTCTCCCCCCAGCACTCTCCCCCCAGCTCTCTCCCCCCCAGCTCTCTCCCCTCCCCCAGCACTCTCCCCCCAGCACTCTCCCCCAGCACTCTCCCCCCAGCACTCTCCCCCCAGCACTCTCCCCCCAGCACTCTCCCCCAGCACTCTCCCCCCAGCACTCTCTCCAGCTCTCTCCCCCCATCTCTCTCCCCCCAAACTCTCTCTCCCCCCAAGCTCTCTCTCCCCCCCAGCACTCTCCCCCCAGCACTCTCCCCCCCAGCACTCTCCCCCCCAGCACTCTCCCCCCCAGCTCTCCCACCCCCAGCTCTCTCCCCGCCAGCTCTCTCCCCCCAAGCTCTCTCCCCTCCCCCAGCACTCTCCCCCCCAGCTCTCTCCCCCCCAGCCTCTCCCCCCCAGCACTAGCACTCTCCCCCCCAGCTCTCTCCCCCCAGCTCTCCCACCCCCAGCTCTCTCCCCCGCCAGCTCTCTCCCCACCAGCTCTCTCTCCTCCCCACTCTCTACCACACCCCCAGTATCAGGGTTGTGCCTGTTGGTTCAAGAGCTGAACAGGAAGAGAAGTAGCTGTTTTTGATCCTGGTGCTGAGGGATTTCAGGCTTCTATACCTCCTGCTCGACGGAGCTGTGAGAAATTGGCATGGCCCGGATGGAGGGTATCTCTGATGATGGAATTTGCCTACTTGAGTCAGCAGCTAATGTCGATATTATCGATGGTGGGGAAGAAAGTGCCTGTGATGTACTGAGCTAAGTCCACTTCTCTACAGCTTCTGGCGTTCTTGTGCATTAGAAGTGCCACACCAGACCATAATGCAACCAGTCAGGACACTTCCAGCAGTACAGCTGTAGAAGCTTATGATGGTGTTCAGTGACAAGCCAAACCTCCTGAACCTCCAAAATAAAAGGTAAAGTCATTGGTGTGTCTCCCTTGCAATTGCATCTATGTGTTGTTAGCTGCCAGCAAAGTTTCACCAAGAGGTTGCTGGAGGGACGGGGGACTTCATGGCAAACCCAGGACCAGGGCTCAGCTAGCTGAGAGATTGTACCATTTGAGTGAACGGAAATGAGGATGTTCACACTACCAGAGCAGTGACTGATCTGCACCATCAACCAACACCAGCAGAGCAAGGTAGCACACCATCATTGTGGAATAACTTAAGGACCTCACTGAGCTAAAAAAAAAATAATTGTAACAAGTTTGCAATCTAACTTACCACATTTGGCAACAATGAGATGTATTAGAGATCCTTCAAGATGCTGTAGTCATAATTATCTTCAAGAAACAGGACAGCTGAGGGCTGCTCCCAGCCCATCCTTGAGTTGTGTCGGTGGTTAATGCAATCACATATTTCATTGTATGTTTCAATATACATGTGATAAAGCACAGGAGGAGAAGATGGCGGCGCGACGCAGCTCACAGCGGCTACTCCGGTCGGTGGTGATGTCTGTTATTTGTCGTGCACAATCCTGATTTGATGGAGACGGACGTGAGAGCATGGAGGAACATCTGGTGAAACTTCTGAAATGCCCGCTTCGCTGCTGCTGCGACTGTGTGATCCAGAATCTCCGGAGGAGAAGGCTCCGAGTCCTCGGCTTTGCTTGTTGCTCGGCGGCTGGGGCGGGGTCAAAGTGCTCGGCAGAGGATGGTGCTCGGAGAGGCTGTGTCGGAGGGGCTGGTCGGAGGCTCAAAGTTTTCGGACGGACTCAGAGTCCGCAGCGGTCGGGTGCTTCCAATGGTGCTGCATCAGCAAGTTGGCGGCGCTTGGAGGTTCATGGTGGGGAGAGTTTCTCCCTTCTGCCGCCTGCGTGAGATGATGAGTCTATCGGGACTTTGAAACTTTTTTTTTACCGTGCCCATGGTCTGCTCTTTATCAAATTACGGTATTGCTTTGCACTGTTATAACTATATGTTATAATTATGTGGTTTTGTCAGTTTTAGTCTTGGTTTGTCCTGTGTTTTTTTGTGATATCATACTGGAGGAACATTGTATCATTTTTTAATGCATGCATTTCTAAATGATAATAAACGAGGACTGACTGTCCTCATAATCTAATCTAAATAAATTCATCTGAATCTGAAGGGTGACACGTTAGTTCAATCATGCACTCTGGTGCTGTCATAGTCTAGAGTCAGAGAGCATGACAGCACAGAAACAGGCACTTTGGTGCATCTATTCCGCCGAGCCCTCTTGACCCACGCCTGGACCATAAACCCTCTCATCCATGTATTTATCCAGATTTCTCTTCAATATTGAAATCAAACCCACATCCACCATTTCTGCTGCCAGCTAGTTCCATTGTCTCACCACCATCTGAGTGAAGAAATTGACCTCTCAGGCTCTCCTCAACTATTTCACCATTCACCCTTAATCTATGACCTCTAGTGCTAATCTGACCCAACCTCAGTGGAAAAATCCTGCTTGCATTTACCCTGTCTATACCCTCATAATTTTGTATACCTCTTAACAAATCTCTCCTTGTTCTCCTACACTCCAGGAAATAAAGTCCTAACCTATTCAACCTATCCCTATAGCTCAGGTCCTCGTAACCTGGCAACATCCTTGCAAGCTTTCTCTGTACTCTTTCGATTTTGTTGATACATTTCCTGCAGGTAAGTGACCAGAATGGCACAAGATATTCCAAATTAGGCTTCACTATCATCTTATCGAACTTCAAGGTAACATCCCAACTCCTGTACTCATTACATTGATTTATGAAGGCCAATGTGCCAAAAGCTCTCTTTATGATCCCACCTACCTGTGGTACCACTTGCAAAGAATTATGGTTCTGTATTCCCAAATCCTTCTGTCCCACCACACTCCTCAGTGCCCTACCATTCACTGGGAGGATAAGCCAGAGTCGCACTTACACAAAGTGCAACGCCTCATAATTGTCTGCATTAAATTCCATTTGCCATTTTCTGCCCAAATTCCCAGCCGTCAGTGTAGACTCCCCTGTGGCCACATGGGTTTCCTCCAGGGGAAACATGAGGAGATAGTGGCCACAGTTGGCCTCGCAGCCCCTTGAGCCTGTGCCACAAGACAAAGATGATCACAGCTGATCTATCTCATGCACCTGGGTGTAAGGAAACAGAGGGTAATCGGAGGAAAGAGTTCAATCAGGGGTTCCCAACCTTTGTGGAATTCTCTGCCACAGCGAACTGTTGAGGCCAGTTCATTGGCTATGTTTAAGAGGGAGTTAGATATGGCCCTTGTGGCTACAGGGGTCAGGGGGTATGGAGGGAAGGCTGGGTTCTGAGTTGGATGATCAGCCATGATCATAATAAATGGCGGTGCAGGCTCGAAGGGCCGAATGGCCTACTCCTGCACCTATTTTCTATGTTTCTATGTTTCTATGTTTCTTTATGCCATGGAGCCCTACCATTAACTGAAGTGTCCATGGAACGCAGGTAGGGAGCCCCTGAGTTAGATTGATCATGGTGTAGATTAAAACATTGTCTCTAAGCTAATAGGAGTGGAGCTAGTCTTCAAAACTAAGGGAAAGTTGTTCAACCTCGCCCAACAAGGCTCCAGAACCAAGGTCAACCCAGGCTTAGACAGCAGACACTTGCATTAGCAAACACTGGGAGGCCAAGCTCCCAGCTATTATGAATGCTATAGGACAAAGATGCTCAGCCATTCTGCTGCACATGGTATATGTGTATAGTGATATTCAGAACCAGGTAGATAGATGTGCAGACCAATCATGGTCCAATTGAAGAACAAAGCATGAATGAGGTTGAATGGTCATCTCCACTGCTATATTTTTGGGAGTGACTTGGGCTTATCACATGGAACAAGTGACTATATTAGCATGTAGTATTATATTAGCATTGTCACTGAAAGTAAGCATGCAGGTACAGCAGGCAGTGAAGAAAGCTAATGGCATGTTGGCCTTCATAACAAGGGGAGTTGGGTATAAGAGCAAAGAGGTCCTTCTGCAGTTATACAGGGCCCTGGTGAGACCACACCTGGAGTATTGTGCACAGTTTTGGTCTCCAAATTTGAGGAAGGACATTCTTGCTATTGAGGGAGCGCAGCGTAGGTTCACGAGGTTAATTCCCAGGATGGCGGGACTGTCATATGTTGAAAGATTGGAGCGACTGGGGTTGTATACTCTGGAATTTAGAAGGATGAGAGGGGATCTGATTGAAACATGTAAGATTATTAAGGGATTGGACACACTATAGGTAGGAAACAGGTTCCTGATGTTGGGGGAGTCCAGAACCAAAGGCCACAGTTTAAGAATAAGGGGTAGGCCATTTAGAACGGAGTTGAGGAAAAACTTTTTCACCCAGAGAGTTGTGGATCTGTGGAATGCTCTGCCTCAGAATGCAGTGGAGGCCAATTCTCTGGATGCTTTCAAGAAAGAGTTAGACAGAGCTCTTAATGATAGTGCAGTCAAGGGATACGGGGAGAAGGCAGGAACAGGGTACTGATTGTGGATGATCAGCCATGATCACAGTGAATGGCGGTGCTGGCTCGAAGGGCCAAATGGCCTACTCCTGCGCCTATTGTCTACTGTCTATTTTCTGAGAAACTAGGAACTGCCCTCAATTGGAATACATCTGGTCTCCAATCAACTTGAAACATCTCACACTCTGCCACTAAAACAAGTAACCTTGGCTATTTTCACAGACTCCATTTTGTAAATTGTTAAATTGCCCCAATTCTCAGCTAGGTTCAATGTTCAATGTTGTGGTCAACGTCTGTTCAACGTTGTGTAAGGCACAAAATCTCTATTGAAATAACAGCAGGAAGTCTGTAACTGGGATTCGAGTGGAAATGGGGAAGGTTCAGTTGTTGCTCCACAGAAAATAGGAACCCAGCAATAATTTCAGTCCCTGCACATGGGACACGCAATTCCTTTTTGTGTTGCTTAACTTCACCTCTGGTCCATCTCTGCAAGTGACCTCCTCCCCTCCGGGAAAATTTTAACCCCTCAACATCAGAGCCAATACTTGCACAAGAAACGGAATGGAGAATTGCAAGTTCTATTAGGAAATAACAAGTATCTGTGAAGCTGGGGATCAGAACTACAGGTACAAAGAAATTCAGAAGTGATTTCAGCCAAAATAAATGCTGGAATTATCAAGTGTGTGAGGTGCTTCAATGAGTTGTTAGTCATTGAGAGGCCAGTTTGGAATATGGACCCAGATCTTTCACGCTTACGGGGAATTCCCGTCTGAACTCGTGTGAAGTTTTAAGGACATGATGCATGTGCTGATGGCTTCAGAGTGCTGTGTTACAGGGCTTTGCCGTGAAGACATAAGTTGCCCCAGATCTGTCCACTTATAGGTCATGCCCTCTGCCCCCTATTTTACTTTTTCACTACTGGGCTCTGCTCTAACTCCATCAACAATCTTGCAGACGACACCAGTGTAGTGGAGCAGACCTCAAACAATCTACAGGAAGGAGTCAGACAGCTTAGTGACATGGTGTTCCCACAATGTCAGCAGAACAAAGAACTTGTCATTGACTTCAGGAAGTGGAGCAGAGTACGCAACCCTATCTGTATCAATGGTGCAGCAGGAGATGGTTGAGACCTTCAAGTTCTTGGGTGTCATCAATACTTTGTATTAGTTCAACCATGTAAATGCCATGGTCTAGAAAATACTCTGTACGGCCTCAGAAGACAAAGGAAATTCATCATGACCCATTTTTATAGATTCACCATATAGGGGAGTCTTATCCAGAGGTGTCACGGGTTGGTATGACAATTACTCTACCCAAGACTGCAAGAAATTGCAGAGTTGTGAACACAGCCCAGTCCATCACAAAACCAGCATCCTTTCTATTGACTTTTTCTACACTACCCACCACCTTTGGAAATCAGGCAGTGTAATCAAAGACCACAAACATTCTCATTTCTTCCCCCCCCCCCCACCCCACCATCCGCTATTGAGCAGAAAATACAAAAACTTATAAATACATACCACCATGCTGGAGGACAGTTTCTGTTGTGCTGTTATAGGACTCTTGAACAGATGATAAGGTTAGACAAACTTGAGTTATTCTGCCAGGAGTGTCGGAGGTTGGGGGAAGACAATAGAGGTTTTCAAAATTTTGAGGGGCAAAGATAATGATACACTGTCAGAATCCGTTCTCCGAGGTAGAAGTGTCCAACCCTTGACGACATATTTTTATGCTTGGGGAGGTGGGGGTGTTGAGGGGACCTTATCGAAAGCCTTGCTAAAATCCTAATAGACAACATCCACTTCCCTATCCTCATTAATCATTTGCTTACTTCTTTAAAAAAATTCTCAAACGTTCACCGACTATGACTTACCACCCACAAAGCCATGCTGACCACTCGCAATCAGACTCTGTCTGTCCAAATGCTGATAGATCCTATCCCTCCAAATTCCCTCAATTAACTCCCCCACCACTGATGTTAGGGTGAACAGCCTACAGTTTCTTGGCTTGTCCTTGCTACACTTCTTAAACAATGGAGCAACATTGCTGCCTGCCAGTCTTCTTGAACTTCACCAGAAACTAATGTTGAAGCAAGTATCTCGTGTCATGTACCCCGTGACAGGTTAAAGAACCAACAAAGATGGAAAACGCTTTGGAGTCCGGTATTGCTATTAACTAATGGGAATTTATTAGTAACTACGCAATACAGTAATATAAATCCAGATATATATAAAGGTTAGCAATGAAAAAAAAATATATGTGTGTGTGTGTGTGTGTGTGTGTGTGTGTGTGTGTGTGTGGAAATATATGAAAATCAAGCTTCTTCGAGTCTAGGGGTAAATAGATAGTCTTATGATGATGAGTAAAGTTCAGTTCAGTTCGTGGTATTGAGTTGAGTAGTGATGGAGAGAGAAGGGGAGAGATTTGAGTCTTCAAGTGAGCTGACGCCGTTGATCTTCCTGTTGGCTTCCGAATTCCTTTCAAAGTCACTGACTGTGAGCACAACAAAGGGGACCGTTCTTCTGTGGTGGAATTATCAACCCAGGCGAGGGTTGGACACACAATAACTCCCCACTGGTCACGAACCCTTTTCAGACTGCGAGAGCCACTGGTTGATACGCCTGATCGATCCTCCAAAACCCACTTTTTCTGTGGGCACCACAAAGCTCATTCAGTGTCCAAAACCATGTGTCTGTAGGTCCAACAACTGACCTTCTATTTATTTCACCGTGCTGAATACCAACTGTCCATCAAGCAGCTCCTCCCCTCTCTCTCTGTAAGAATACAGAAGCTGAAACCAGTGTCCTTGTAAAAATGTAAACATGCCGCAGAAAACTCATAACATCATCCAAAGCTGTCTTTGTCTCTCTCTCTCTCCCTCTCCCTCTCCCTCTCCCTCTCCCTCTCCCTCTCCCTCTCCCTCTCCCTCTCCCTCTCCCTCTCCCTCTCCCCCCCTCTCCCCCTCTCCCCCCCTCTCCCCCCCTCTCCCCCTCTCCCTCTCTCCCTCTCCCTCTCCCTCCCTCCAAAAGCACGGTTCATAGGGATAACTCAGGACCCTGTCACACTCTGTAATGGCATCTGGAATTTCTTCTCCCATGTCTGAGGGTGTACTTGGTCAAGCCTTGGGGATATATCCATATCAATGTGCTGTAAAGCTACAAATACCTTTTCCTGGTAACAGGAATGTCCTTTGCTTGTTTCCCTTATCTCTTGTGATGAGAATTAGAATCATAAATCTGAGGCGCTAGGGAAATGAGAGCCGATGGAAATCAAGCGGAAAGATGAGATGTTAAAAGTCCCCTGAGAATGCATTAGAGAGAAGAGAAATTGTCTTTAAACTAACTCACGAGAGAGCAGAGGCCATCAACTTTTTGCTTTGATGTTTCTGTAGCGGGCAATTTCTTTTTTACGAGGCCGAGTTACTAGCTCGACACTCAACGCAGCACGGATGGAAAGCGTGCCGGGGGAGCCAGCTGGGTTCGAACTTGGGACCTTCCGCCCCGAAGTCCAGCGCTGAGGCCACTACACCACCAGCTGGCAACTGAGAATGCATACTGGGGGCCATTGAGTCCAGGGAGAAGAGAACGTTGAAGTGACAGTTGTGGATGTAGTGTGAAGCGATGGAGGAAGTTGGAGATTCAGTTACAGCTGAGGAAATTGAGCAAGTGTGAATGTGAATAACAAAATGTGATTTCAGCCTATTTCAGCAGTTGCTGCTTTGAACTTTGTTAAAACAGGCATGATCGGTCAGTGAGCTCCCTGTCTCTCTCTCTCTCTCTCGGTGTAGCACATCCAGTCGAGATGCTGCCAAGGCTTTGGGTTGTGACGATCGCTCTCCTGTTCTTTGCCTCGTGCATCCTGTGTACAAACCCGGGACTGAAAACAAGAGTTACACAAAAAACCTTGGACCATGGTAAGCGCGGACAGCTCACAGCCTGTGCTTGGGGAGCAGACTCGACGGGCCAAATAGCCAAAGTCTGCTGTTGTATCTTACTTGTTTTTTTAACCCTGTCTGGAAGCAGCTGCAATGTATCACATTTCTAGGATGGCATGGCGGTGTAGTGGTTAGCGTAACGCTTTATAGTATCAGTGACCTGGGTTCAGTCCCTGCTGCTGTCTGTAAGGTGTTTGTACATTCTCCTCTTGGGGCTCTGGTTTCCTCCCACAGTCCAGAGATGTACCGGTTGGTAGGTTAATCAGTCATTATAAATTGTCCTGTGATTAGGCTTGAGTTAAATCAGGGGTTGCCGGACAGTGCAGCTCGAAGCACCAGAAGGACCGTTCTGTGCTGTAATCGATGGTTAAATAAATAATGCCAAAGTGGAGGGTGAAACTAAAGGATTGAGAGTCATGGGGGTTACAGATACATGGAAGGACTGCAGTAAATCAGATATTATCTTGAATGGCAGGGGCAGGTTCGAGGGGCGAGCGGCCTCCTCCTCTTGTGATCAATGTCCGGGCTGTCATGCTGAGCTTTGCTTTCTTGCCCGGACTGTGATCTGGTGGAAAGCCCCCCACTGCCGCTGTGAGCCCCAGCTTCTCTCATTCCACCGTCTAGCAGAGAAATATCCTGCAGGCATTCATTTGTCACGGCGGTCTGCAGTACTTGTCCCTTGTGCAGGCCCCGTGAGTTTCCCTGTACCTCCACCGATGCCCCTACCCCCACACCGGTACTGGCTTAGTATTATTGTCACATGTACCATGGTACCGAGAAAGGCTCGTCCTGCATGCTGTTCATACAGATCAGATCACTACACAGTGCATTGAGGTAGAACAGGGTCAAACAATAACAGTGCAGAATAAAGTGTAACAGCCTCAGAGAGAGTGCAGTCTAGGTAAATAACACAATGCAGGATTATAACCAGGTAGATTGTGAAGTCAAGAGTCCACCCTATTGTAAAAGAGGACTGTTCGAGAGTCTGATAACAGCAGTAGAGAAACTTTCCTTAATCCCAGTGGAGCTTTTGTCATTTCTACTTGGAGAGGGGAGAAGTGGCAATGTCTGGGGTGGGTGAGGTCATTGATTCTGCAGTAAGCAGTATTGACCGAGTCCGTGGAGAGAGGCTGGCTCCTGTGACGTCTCATTCCATGATGTGCTGGTTTCCTTTGCTCTGTGGTGTTTGTCCCATCCAGGTATCCCTTGACTCCTCATACCTCTCCACTGGCTTCCCCCCTCCTCCGCTACAGCCCTTGACACTCACATCGGCTCTCTGCTCACACTCGTTCGGTCCTTTTCCACGTCCATCATAGAACGGGGGGCAGAGGAACTGGCACTTTGGCCCATGATGTTGTGCCAAACTAATTAAACTAGTAACTAAACACCTAACTAAAGTAAACCATCACTCTAAATAATTTCTCCTTTGGCTCCTCCCAGTTCCTTCAAACAAAAGGTGTAGCCATGGGTCCCAGCTATACCTGCCTGTCGGCTATGTGGAACAGTCTATGTTCCAAGCCTACACTGGCGTCAATCCCCAACTTTTCCTGCGCTGAATTGACGACTCCATTGGGCCAATCACTCCCCCACTTTCTGCTTTCCACAGGGACTCCTGTGTCTATTCGTCCCTCCCCACTGAACTCCCTCCTGGAACTTGTCCTTGCATGCAGAATAAGTGTTACACCTACCCCTACTCTTCCTCCCTCACTACTATTCAGGGCCACAAACAGTCCTTCCAGGTGAGGCAACACTTCACCTGTGAGTCTGTTGGGGTAATTACTATGTTCAGTGTTCCCGGTGTGGCCTCCTGCATATTGGTGAGACCCGGCGCAGATTGGGTGACCGCTTCACCGAGCACCTACTCTCCATCCGCCAGAAAAAGCAGGACCTCCCAGTGGCCACCCATTTAAATTCCACTTTCCATTCCCATTCCAATATGTCCATCCATGGCCTCCTCCGCTGTCATGATAAGGCCACACTTAGGTTGGAGGAGCAACGCTTTATATTCCGTTTGGTTACCTCCAGCCTGATGGCGTGAACATCGCTTTCTCAAACTTCCCCCTCTCTTTCACTATTCCCCATCCCCTTTTCCCTCTCTCACGTTATCTCCTTGCCCATCCATCACCACCCTGTTTTCACCAATCAACCTCATCCCCTCCCCCTTCAGGTTTCACCTATCACCTTGTGTTTCTCTCTCCCCTCTCCCCACCTTTTAAATCTACTTCTCAGCTTTTTTTTTTCTCTCCAGTCCTGCTGAAGGGTTTCGGCCCGAAACGTCAACTGTACTTTTCTCCACAGATGCTAGCTGGCCTGCTGAGTTCCTCCAGCATTTTGTGTGTGTTGCGTAAAGTAACCCGTGCAGCCTACACAGGATGGATGTCCATCCATTTTCTGCACGTTCATGGGTCTCTTAAACACTGCTCTTGTATCTGCCTCCAGTATTATCTCTGTGATAGATACCAGCTGCCCATGTCTCTTATAATCTTATTAACCTCGATCCGATCTCCCTCCAGCCTCTGCCCCCTCCAGAGGAAACAACACAAGTTTGTCCAACCACTTGTTATAGCACACACCCTTTAATCCAGGCAACATCCTTGTAAACCTCTTCTGCACCCTCTCGGAAGTCTCCACATCTTTTCTGTGATGGGGCAACAAGAGCTGACAGTGATTCTCTGTACTGCTCCACTGGCTGTCTGTCCCCGTCACAGGATTCTTGTACCACTAAGCACTGGCTGCCTGTGTTATCCCTGATTAACTGAACTCTGAAATCTTCCACTTGTCCCTCAGTCGCACTCGTGCGCAAGAAGAGCAGCCTGGCCACTGTCCCCAAGGCGTTCTGAAGTTTCAGAATCAGGTTTATTATCACCGGCATGGGACATGAAATTCGTTAACTTAGCAGCAGCAGTTCAATGCAATACATAATCTAGCAGAGAGAGAGAAAAAAATGAAATAAAACATAATAAATAAACAAGTAAATCAATTGTGTATATTGAATAGATTTTTTTTAAAAAGTGCAAAAACAGAAATACTGTGTATTTAAAAAAAGTGAGGTAGTGTCCAAAGCTTCAATGTCCATTTAGGAATCAGATGGCAGAAGGGAAGTTTGAACAGAGAAGTAACATTTTGATATAGAAATTGATTAGTTGGATACAGATATTGACTAATTGGCAACCTTTTGAATGTTCAAGCTCCTTTAGATAAGGTATCATTGGCTGTAGATTGCCTTAACTCTCCTCCTTGCAATAGCATCCATACCTGTCAATCTTTGTGCACTAACACCCTACACATCCAAAGATTCCTTGTATATTTCTTACAGTCTCCCTATATTCCACTGTACTGCTGGTCCCTGTTCAGCTCCCCATCACTGGCACCCTTTCCGATCACTGATCGCAATTCCCTTTACTCAATCCATCCTGATCGTTGGCCATCTGTGATCCTTTATATCACTGGATCTGCAAATTCTTCTCCATCAGTTTGGCCTTATTTCAGAATGTCCGCTTGCTCTTATGAAACTAAGCTGACGATTCAGCTTGCACCCCCAGATCCACCTGCTTCAGTCATTTCAATTTCATCTCTGACCTCAATGACTTTAAAAGCCTTTTGTACAACTAGACACATGTGAGTTCTTTGTCTGGGCTGAATAATACTATACAAACGCAAGGCATGCACTCCTGAAACAGTGCTAGTACTTTTCACGATTGTGGGTGCAATTTTATAGTCATAGAGTCATACACCCTGTGTAGTACTGTTTCAATAGATTCAATAAATATATTTAATGTTAGAGAAATGTATATAATATACATCCTGAAATTCTTTTTCTTCACAAACGTCTACGAAAACAGAGGAGTGTCCCAAAGAATGAACGACAGTAAAATATTAGAACCCCAAAGCACCCCCCCAAATCCTCCCTCCCACACATAAGCAGCAGCAAGGCAATGATCACCCCCACACCAGCAAAAAAAACACAAGGCCCCTCCACTGAGCGCTCAAGCATGCAGCAAAGCATCAATAAAGACACAGGCTTGCAGTACCGGGTGAATTACTCGTTCACCCGGTAATTCGACATACCACAGGCTCTCTCTCTCTCTCCCTAAGAAAGATGTCCCCATTTCACGGCGAGAGGAGAGACTTGGAAGGCACAGGTCTCTGGACACACAGCTCCCGATGTTCCGTGTTTTCCCGCCATGCCTCAGCCAGGGGCACTGGCCTCGAATCAGCCCATCTCCAGACCCACGAAATTACGGCACCCTGAAGGCACGCTACTGTATACTTTGATGCTAAAATACACTGCTCCGTATTAATCTAACAGAATGAATCCTCATGGGCTAATCCGTATTAACCATGTGCTCACTCATGGTTACACTTTACACTTGGAAGATATTTTGCACCATCCAGTAAGCAAGAATACCCATATTCACCCTTCATTCTGTTGGACTACACGATCAACAATACATCAAAAGTTAAATTTTCGCATCCCCAAAGCTTACAGATGAGCCTGTAGCTGGCTCGTTTTATTCTTATCTCCACTTATGCTGTGTATTTCTAACAGTACCTGTCTCTATTAACAGCACCATCTATTAATCATTAGTTACCAACAGAAAATGCAGTAACTATATTTGCTTGTGTGCTGGGTTTGTGATGGCTCCATCTGTTTATATTCAGACTCACCTGGCACTGGGCAACTTAAACTTGGCGTCACTATTTGGACTAGTGTGAGTATCCAGCCGATAAGATGGTGGGTGAACCCACAACAGCCACAAATTGTGGAGGAGACTGCTGATATGTACGGTGTATAACTAGGTGCATGGCTGTGTTGGTCCAATTCCTACCGAGCACTGAATTCTCCAACATTTCTTTCTCATGCAGCTCGTATCGTTGGGATATCTGTGTTACAGCAGAAAATGCAGAAGATGAAGATTCCAAATGTGTATGGTAAAAAGCGTGTGAAGTTTATTGGCCGAATCCGTTACCGTTTCACAGGGTTAGTGCCACTTTATGTTGTTCTGTAATCCATGTTCATTGCCTGTTAAATGGAACTGTATTTTCAGATTGTTGCTTCCATTGCTAGCTGAAGTGTGTTGACCTGGGTTGACTGGGCAGCTTTGTAAATGCTGTGCCTCCTGTTCAGTTTGATGCACCGAGTCTAAGTGATTTTTGTGGTATTGCTCAGCACACAGTACAAACAAAACTCAAGTACATTACAGGACAATGTTCACTGGCGTTTAAGATGAGTTGTGTTGTCAAATATTTCAGTCACTGAGCAACTTCCAAAGTGCCCAAAATGACAAACAGGAAGCAGGAACACACGGAATCAAAGAAAGGAGTGCTTTCTGAAGCTCGACACTCCCACCAGGTCAGTCACGGGTGACAATTTCACATAGGAAATGGACATTGTGAAGGCAGAAGGAATTAAGCATTTAATTACTGGTTTAGTTTGGTGCATAATCGTGGGCCACAGGGCCAGCTCCTTTACCGTACTATACTGTTCTAAATTCTAAGTTGTAAGACAAAAACCAACAAGAAGTCTTTTAGAATCAGCCGCGAGTGACCCTCCCCTTACAGTTGTCAAGGTCAGAGTTGAGTTTATTGTCATATGCACAAATGCAATGAAAAACTTGCAGCAGCATTGCACACAAGCAGCACTCATAAGAAAACACAATTTTTATGAGAAGGAACACCATTCGAAGAAAGACAAAGTCAATTTCAATGCAAAGTGATCAAAAAGGTCATAATGTGACCTCCAGTGATTAGTGTTGTGCTAGTTGGTTCAAGAACCAAAAGGTGAAAGTGAACTTCTGCCCACTGGCCTTTTAACTCTTTTTCATGATTTTTCTTAAAGTCTGACCGGTTTTTCATCACAGCTTTTGTAACATGTGCAGCTCAGAGCAAACTGTGCTTTAGGAGATATCAATTTTTTTTTATCAGGGTTAAGTGTGATTGTGTCAGCCTCTGGCCTTCCTTTGTAACTCTGCATTTTTGTTTTGCACCGGTTAATTTGAAATGCTCACTTCTTGTCTAATCTACTCCACTTGGCGTATTACACCAAGTCTGCCGTGTTCTCAATCCTTGCTCTCTTTTCAAAGTTGAACTTCCTCTAAGACAGTCCATGATCCCCTGGCAATATCAATGTAAGCACTGAACAGCACACTTTCAATGCTTACATTGGTCCATGATTGGTCAGAACGGGGGGGGGGGGTGTTGTAAGAACAGGATACATTGTCCTCAGTTCTGTCCATCATGCCATAGCAAGGATGTGATTAAGCTTGAGAAAGTGCAGAAACGTTTCACAAGGATGTTGCCAGGACTGATTAGCCAGAGTTATAAAAGAGTCTAGATAGGATGGACCTCTTTTCCCTGGACCGAAGAAGGCTGAAAGGAGACTTCTAGAGGTTTAGAAGTTCATTAGATGAATTAACATAATATGTAGTCACACTCCTTTGCCAAATTAGGGAGGAGTCTAAAATTGGAGGCCCTTAGTTTACAGTGAGAAAGGAAAGATTTAAAGGAGAGCTGAGAGGGAAGTTTTCCACAGAGAGTTTGATGACTTTGGAGACAAGTTGTTAGAGGAGGAGACAGAAGTAGATAATTTAAAAGGAATTTGAACAGGTACATGAATATGAAAAGTTTAAAGAGATATGGACCAAATGCAGGCAAATGGGACTCAGTCAGGAAGGCCCCTCGGTCAGTGTGGATGTATTGGGGCAAAGGTCCTGTTTCCCTGCAGAGCAAGCCTGTAACTCTATGACTTCAGTATTTTGGACCAGGCTACACCTTAAGTCTGGCAGATTTAACCTTCCTCTTCACTTGTGTGCAATCCACTGGGAGAAGTTCTTTGGGTGCTTCTCATGAGGAATAAGATTAAAACATGGGAATATAAAACTTTAGTATGACCAAGCCGTTCAGCCCCTTTGAACATTAGAACACGAAATGATGTGGCTTCAACTGCCTTCTATGAGCGAGAACTCTGCAGGTTCAACAACCACCTTTATGTCAAGGAATTTCTCCTCATCTCAGTCCTAAGTGGCTTATCCCTTACCCTGAAGCTGATAGCCCAGTTTTGGACTTTCACCACTATTAAAAACTTCCTTCCTTCCAGAATGTTCAACCCCATCCATGTCTTTGAGCTTCCCTCTCTTTCTATTAAACTCCAGTGACAATAAGCCCAAGGAATGCGATAATAACAGCCTTCAGATATAATAGAACATCTAGTTAATGTATCAATGTTTTTGAAATCAGCTTAAAGGATTTCCCAATACTGAAAATCAAAACTGCTTGTTTTCTCATATGCTTTTATAATTAGTGTAAATTGGTTACCTTCATTATTGACTACACTTCATTGGTAATAGTGTTTTGTGATGTCCTAAACATGTAGTGGTTTGATAGGAAAACAACTTTAGATCTTTAGATATTGGAAGACTTCTTCATTTCAAAAGGACTGTGGTATATCTAAAGCAAGTTAATCAGTGGATATTCATATTAGAATTCTAATGGTTATACTGTGGAATCCTTTTTTCCCAACTCTAATATAGGCAAACCACAAGTAGAGTAGGTATAGTAACATGTAGTGAACGGTTCACTTTGCAGAATATCTATGGGCTCCACTATTAGGGATTTACTGTGAAGTTAACAGAAATTATTGGGATTTTGCTGTGTAATGAAACTGAACAAGGCAAGATAATTCCAATTTATTTATTTTCTTTCTTTTTATGTATGAGAACATAATATTAAGGTGGATAAGTTCCCAGAGCTGGATGGATATACACCAGGTTACTGAGAGTGGCAAGGTTGTGAGGGTCTTGACCAAAATCTTTGTGTCCTGTCAAGCCACAGGTGAAGTCACAGAGGGCCAGTGAGTTGCTAATGCTGATCTGTTGTTCAAGAAGGGAAATAGGGATAGTACTGGAAATTACGGGCTGGCAATGCTCATATCAGTGGTAGGGAAGCTATTGGAGAGGATTCTTAAGGATAGGATTTATGAAGATTTGGAAAGGCAAGCCCTACTTAGGGGCAGTCAGTGAAGGATAGTGTGGAGCAAGTCATGTCATTCCAACTTGATTAGTTTCTCAAGGAGCTGGCACAGGTCGTCAATGAGAATAGGGCAGTGGATATTGTCTACATGGATTTGACAAAGTCCCTCATGCTAGGCTTATCCAGAAGATGAAGATGCATGGGGTCTGTGGTGTCTGGGTTGTTTAGATTCGGAACCGGCTTGCCCATAGAAGACGAGAGCAGTCGTCAATGGGTCTTCTTCTGGCTGGAAGGGTGTGACTAGTGGTGTTCCATAGAGATCCACACTGGAATCTCTGTCTGACTTTTATAAAATTAAAGTTAAGAATAAAAATCGAACATCAAGCAAAAAATACCATTGACTTGGAACACTAACCTCCACCTTACTGAATTATTTTAAAGATTAAAGAGCAGCTTTATTTGTCAGATGTACAGTACTGTTCAAAGGCCGTAGGCACATATACATAGCTAGGGTATTTGTCAACGTGGAGCGAAGAGCAAGTTTGTGGCGGGTGCAAAGGATGTTGGAAATGGTGAGAGAGCAACGCTACAGGAAGAGTGTGGGATAGGTGGCAGGGAAGGAGTCCCTGAGGCAGGGGTGGGGGGTTGGTGAGGTCATTTGATTCTAAACAAATGGTTTATTGATAAGTACAAAATATGTCTCTGGTGCTTCCTGCTCCTTCCCCTCTCCCTTCATCTTTTCCCAACCGTGATTTTAGTCTCTCTGGCCCCTTCCAACTCTCAGTCCGCAATGGAGACCCATATCAGAATCAGGTTTATCATCACTCATATATGTCATGAAATTAGTTTTTCTTATGTGGCAGCAGTGCAGTGCAATACATTAAATTATATATATATATATATGTGTGTGTGTTCTTACATCAAAACATACAGTGAAATGCATTGTTTGCATCAAATCAAGTCAACGAGGATCGTGCTGGGCACAAGTGTGACAAGTGTCACATTTCTGACACCAACATAGCATGCCCACAACTAATGAACGTATTTTTGGGAATGTGGGAGGAAAAAAGAGCACCCAGAGGAAACCCACATGTTCACAGCTGCTGGTGCTGTCACATTGTTTCACTACCGTGCCAAATAGCTAGCCAGAGGGTTGCAATGTCCATACTAGAGGGCAGGCACTTAAGGTGAGA
The DNA here is from genome assembly GCF_963921235.1 of Mobula hypostoma. NCBI lineage: Eukaryota > Metazoa > Chordata > Chondrichthyes > Myliobatiformes > Myliobatidae > Mobula > Mobula hypostoma. The sequence goes on from NC_086098.1 coordinate 228,177,076, forward strand.
GGGAGAAAGTCAAAGGATATGTGAGGGGCACATTTTTTACACAGAGCAGTGGGTGCCTGGATTGTGCTGGCCGGAGAAGTGGTGGATGAAGATACAATAGAGGCATTTAAGAGGGAATGCTGGGACATGAACCATGTGCAGGCAGAAGGGATTAATTGTCATTGGCTTAATTAGCTTGGCACAACATCGTGGGCTGAAGGACCCGTTTCTGTGCTGTGTCACGTGACCAGCAACAAAGAATATAGAATTGAGTCAGGTTTTAAAAACAAACATAAACATTTATTAAACTCTGCTCAACAATAGCGAAAAGTATTCAAACGACTAACTTAACCGGAAGTTAACTGCTATATGGCAACTCTGGAACAGTTCTTAAAGTGGTAAATTCGAACACAGTCTTAAAATGGTAACTTCGAAACTCCAAGTGATTTACACAGTCAATAATGAGAGACTTCTCTGGAAACGGATTTCTTCGAAGACATGACGTTACTGCTGATTCTGTCCAAAGGATTCACAATGAAGGAAATAAAATGGCTTAAAGGAACCGACCTTTTCCCTGGCGAATGAACACTGTACAAACCTTCCTGATCTTACAGGGGCTATCTCAGGTGCAGGCCACTATTTCTGAATGAAGATTCAATAGCATCGATCCTGTATTAAACTGCCAAACGACTCAATCTTTCAAGTTCCCCATACTTTAGTAAGGTCTTCACTCTCCAATACGAGACTTACAATAGAAAGTAAAACTCCACTTTAAAACGAAACTGCGTCATGAGATGAATACACAGCATAACGGAGTAACTGACAAATTAAACAATAAATCAACTGCGTAATAACAGGAGTTTCCTGTTATATACCTGTTGAGAACATGTCATCACGTGATCTCACACTGGCGGGAAAATTACATCACCCCACCATCACAAGACCATTACATCATGCTCATAAGATATTTAATTACATCATGGTCATAAGACAGTCACAAAATACCCACGAGGTATGTAACAGCTGTTAAATGTTCCACATTCTGTAACAATATAACAGTAACTCATTGCACCTATCTTGCCTCCAGCCTTCAGATTTTACGGTTTGGCTTACCTCAGTCCTCTTTGAAATTCGTTGCTGGGAAAGGCATCCAGTTTTCTGTCACTGATGGCTACATTGGTGTGAGGGGCGATTTTAGAGTAAAGAAGCGTCGTTTCTTGTAAGTATTCAGACCTTGCTTTACTTTTTCTTCTTCCAGAGCTACTGGAGGACTCCAGTTGGTGACAGTGTGTCCCTCACTCTCCCTGTTTTGGGTTGGATTTTGGAAAGTGACAATAGTCTGCTGTAACTACCTCTTCCTCATTGCCCAGGGGAGCAGAGACAATTAGTGGCTATGGCACAGCTCCCATCATTTTACCCATTGTCTCCCATTTGGGTCCAACTCATTGTGAAGTGGATTTGAGGTGTGACAGCCTGTTTCCAGTTCAATCACCTTAAACCCTACCACATGACCACATGTTCCAAACACAGTTCTACACTCTGCCATACAGACTGCTTTCCACTTGACTACAGTCTGCCAATAAGACCATAAGATATAGGAGCAGAAGTAGGCCATTTGGCCCATCAAGTCTGCTCCACCATTCAATCATGAGTTGATCCAATTCCTCCAGTCATCCCCACTCCCTTGCCTTTTCCCCATACCCTTTGAAGCCCTGGCTAATCAAGAACCTATCTATCTCTGCCTTAAGTGCACCCAATGACTTGGACTCCACAGCTGCTCCTGTCAACAAATTCCACAGATTTACCACCCTCTGACTAAAGTAATTTCTCTGCATCTCTGTTCTAAATTGATGTCCTTCAATCCTGAAGTCATGTCCTCTTGTCCTACACTCCCCTACCATGGGAAATAACTTTGCCATATCTAATCTGTTCAGGTCTCTTAACATTCAAAATGTTTCTATGAGATCCCCCCTCATTCTCCTGAACTCCAGGGAATACAGCCCAAGAGCTGCCAGACGTTCCTCATACGGTAACCCTTTCATTCCTGGAATCATTCTCGTGAATTTTCTCTGAACCCTCTCCAATGTCAGTATAACCTTTCTAAAATGAGGAGCCCAAAACTGCACACAATACTCCAAGTGTGGTCTCACAAGTGCCTTATAAAGCCTCAACATCACATCCCTGCACTTATATTCTATATCTCCAGAAATGAATGCCAACATTACGTTCGCCTTCTTCACCACCGACTCAACCTGAAGGTTAACCTTCAGGGTATCCTGCACAAGGACTCCCAAGCCCCTTTTTATCTCTGCATTTCAAATTCTCTCCTCATCTAAATAATAGTCTGCCCATTTATTCCTTCCACCAAACACTTTCCAACATTGTGTTTCATTTGCCACTTCTTTGCCCATTCCCCTAAACTATCTAAGTCTGTCTGCAGGCTCTCTGTTTCCTCAACACTACCTGCTCCTCCAACTATCTTTGTATCATCAGCAAATTTAGCCACAAATCCATTACAGTAATCCCTTGGTCCAGATCATTGACATACATTGTAAAAAGCAGCACCGTAAAAGTCCCAACACTGACCCTTGTGGAACTCCACTGATAAATGGCAGCCAGCCAGAATAGGATCCCTTTATTCCCACTTTCTGTTTTCTGCTGATCAGTCAATGCTCCACCCATGCTAGTAACTCCCCTGTAATTCCATGGGCTCTTACCTTGCTAAGCAGCCTCATGTGCGGCACCTTGTCAAAGGCCTTCTGAAAATCCAAGTGCACCATGTCTACTCATCTCCTTTGTCTACCCTGCTTGTAATTTCCTCAAAAAATTGCAGTAGGTTAGTCAGGCAGGATTTTCCTTTCAGGAAACCATGCTGGATTGGCTTATCTTGTCATGTGCCTCCAGGTACTCCATAATCTCATCCCTAACAATCGATTCCAACAACTTCCCAACCACTGATGTCAGGCTAACAAGTCAATGGTTTCCTTTCCACTGCCTCCCAACCTTCTTAAATAGCGGAATAACATTTGCAATTTTCCAGGCATCTGGTAAAATGCCAGAATTATCGATTTTTGAAAGATCATTGTTAATGCTTCCACAATCTCTCCAGCTACCTCCTTCAGAACCCAAGGGTGCATTCCATCAGGTCCAAGAGATTTATCCGCCCTCAGACATTAAGCTACCTGACCACCTTTTCAGTCATAATTTTCACTGCACAAACTTCACTTCCCTGACGCTCTTGAATGTCCAGTATACTGCAGATGTTTTCCACTGTGAGGACTGATGCAAAATACACATTCAGTTCTTCTGCCATCTCTGCATCTCTCATTACAATATCTCCAGCATCATTTTCTATTGGTCCTATATCTACCCTCAACTCTCTTTTACCCTTTAGATACTTAAAAAAGCTTTCAGTATCTTCTTTGATATTAGTCACCAGCTTCCTTTCATAATTCATCTTTTCCTTCCTAATGACCTTGTTAGTTTGCTCCTTCAAGTTTTAAAAGCTTCCCAATTCTCTATCTTCTAACTAGTTTGGCCTCCTTGTATGCCCTCTCCTTTGCTTTTACTTTGGCTCTGACTTCACTTGTCAGCCACGCTAGTGTCCTTCTTCCATTCAAAAATTTCTTCTTATTTGGAATACATCTGTCTTGCATTTCCCTCATTTTTTGCAGAAACTCCAGCCATTGATGCTCCGCTGTCCTTCTTGCAAAAGTCCCTTTCCAGTCATCTTTGGCCAGTTTCCCTCTCATGCCATTGTAACTTCCTTTATTTCACTGAAATACTGACACATTGGAATTTAGTTCCTCCTTCTCAAATTTCAAAGTGAACTCAGTCATATTGTCATCACTCTTCCCTAAGGATTCCTTAACCTTAAGCTCTCTTATCACCTCTGGATCATTGCACAACACCCAATCAGCACAGCAGAACCCCTACTGGGCTCAACAATAAGCTGTTCTAAAAAGCCATCCCTTAGACATTCTACTAATTCTCTCTCTTGAGGTCCAGTACTGACCTGGTTTTCCCAATCCACTTTCATGTTAAGATCGCCAATGATTATCATGACTCTTCTGACTCGCCTTTTCTATCTCCTGCTGAAATTTGTAATCCACATCCTGGCTGCTGTTTGGAGGCCTGTATACAACTACCATTAGGTTCCTTTTACCCTTGCCATTTCTTAGCTCAACCCATAGAGACTCTACACCCTCTGATCCTATGTCATCCCTTTCTAAGGCTCATGCAGGCCATCTATAAAAGAAAGACTCTTGTTGCTGGGTGAATTCCCATCATCACATAGGGTGGGTTTTACATCTGAAGTTCCACCCATAGTCAATCCCTCTTAATAAACAGACAATACTTCAGTCACACAGTATCAATGGACAGACAAGCATTATTGGGAGATGGTGGGACCAAAGTATGTTGACATATTAAAATGCAATATGCATTTTTGTTATGCAGTTAACAAGGGACTTAAGACTTGAGGAGATGAGTGGAGTGTGCTTAGATAGAATGGGTGATACTGGACCTGTTGTTCCCAAAGCTCTTTACCAGTGACTCCTCTTGGCCTTAGCTCTGTGACTGCTGCAGGAGATAGATTGGAATGACTAATCAATAGCTCTATTATGCTTGGACCCGGAGGGAAGTCCATGGAGCATCATTCTCTCTGGGACAAAACTATTGGGCTGAATGGCCTATTTCTCTAAAAGGACACCCACCACTCCAAACTCTATTCCTCCAGGTCCCAGTAGAGGGGGGTCTAGTACCAGACGCTGGTACAATAAACATCAGCAGAACTATGGATCTCAGTTCATTTGTCGGCCTGTCGTCTTGTGCTCATTTACCAAATGACTTTGGCTTCTCCTTACTACAGTAGGACGAGTGGATCGTTTGAGGTATCTGTGAGCAGGCTGTCAATATCACAGACTATAGGACTGACCCGGGACAATACAGGTCGTCCTGCAATCCGCAGCATTGCCTGTTCAGCCAATGTCGGTACAGTTCATGTCAAGTTCACCAAAAAGAAAAGGTAATATACTAAGTACTTTAGGAAAAAGAAACCACCATATATTTCTGCTATTTCTGTCCCTCCCCTACTTTCTTTTTCTCTCTCTTGTGCACTCTTTTCTTCTCATGTACTCTATATCACTCCTACTATTTCTTTCCTCTGCTCTTATTTTCTGTCCTCTACAATCTCTTTCTCTCTCCCATTCTATCCCTCATTCATTCTCTCTCTCTCTCTCTCTCTCTGTCACTCCTCTGCAGTCTTCTTCAGTTGCCTATTCTTCATTTAAAGCCCAGAATGTGATTGGTGCTTTGAGAGAGTTAATTATGATATAATTTGCATACATGTGGTGGAGATTTTAGTGGGCAGGAAGGTAACTTTCTCCAGTACTGAATCCCAGTCTGGCTGATTCCGACTCCGGGATTGGATATTTCCCATAAATTATCCTGAAAGTTACATTGGCCAGGATTGGCACACCAAAGGACACCAGTCTGACAAATAAAATCCATTGGGGATGAGGGGAGCGGGGGATTGTTTTGATGGAATTAGAGTGGGATTAGTGTGAATAGCAACTTGATGGTTGGAATGGATTCCATGGGACAAAGACTGTGCTTGTGACTATGACTATAAATTAAGGGGAAGGAAGGGGAGTAGGGGATGCAGAAGAGAGTAAAGATGGTAGAGGGAGCAGAGGTTGAGATGCCAGCAGTTCCGTAATGCTGGGGCAGCTCTGTGCTGGAATAGAGAAACCAGCAACCCCACACACTACCAGCAGGGGAAGCCATTTTCCTCACTTCCCAAGCCAGACCTGAGCTGATCTGAATGCTTTGTAGTCTCCATCATTATAGACCAAAATTTCGGGGTCAACATCAGTGCTGCCAGTTTGTCACTGATCTCCCACGCGAGTTGAAACCTCCCCTACCGAGCAAGCGATCCTCTAGGACTCGGAGTGAGGGATCTGACCAGGAAGTTGGAAAATCAATAGAATCAGACGCAGCAATGGGGAAGAACTGTTAGCTTATCACAGTTGTATTAGCTATATAAAACTATACAGGAAATGATCAGAGCCTTCATCTTTTGATTCTCCCTTCCTGTTGCAGTTGACACATCCAGCAGTCACAACATTGTAGTTCCATGTACTGACCCGTGCTCCAAACTCATCACCCTTGTTCCCGATACTTGCATTAAAACTCATCCCAATGACTATCAACTGCCTATCCTTCCTCACAAACTCGTTACAAGCTGTACTTACCTGTACCTCAACTGCCCCACACTCTGACTTAACACTCTGCATTTGGACAGGCACTTGAGTAGGAAAGGTTTAGAGAGTTGTGGGTCAAATGCTGACAAATGGGACCAGCTGAGACAAGGCCCTTCGACTGGCATGTACTATTTCTGTGAGGTAAAACTCTATGGACTCTAAATTTTCAGATTAGCTCTATTTGCATGATTCACTGGGATCTGATTAGGTCTAATGTCAAAATGAGGTAATTTACTCACACAAAACATTTGCAGGTGAACCATTTGGTGATGCTTACTCCCGCACGCCAGCCCACATCCTTATTCCAGAGTATTTTCTGCATTTGCAGGTGATTCTGCACAATGCACAGATTTGTTTTGACCTAACAATGTTGTGTTTTGTAGATGGTTGTACAATCTATTCCGCAAATTCGTAGAGAAACCCATCAAGCGTGCTCTTAACAAACAGGTCGGTCATCTCCCATCAACCTTCATATCGGATATTTCTGCTGTTAACTTGCATACTGTTATAGATGTAAAAACGTGGCAGAATGTCAGAGTCAGATAATTGTCATTTATTATTTCTTCACAGATTTGTTCTCAAATCTCTAATGCCATCAAAGATCTGAAAAATGATCTAAAGAGCATGAAAAGTAGGTTGTTTTACGTTCTTCCTTTTCTATCCTCACCCATCACCTTTCAGAGACCGTCACAAGGATGCTGCCTTGTGCTCCCTGCAATGGATCACATTTGCACAGGAAGATCAAATGAATATGTAGTATATGCAAATAATCTGAAACAAAAGTGGATTGACCCTCCCCTACCACTCCCCCCCGCCCCACCTCTCATCACTTACATTGCATCTGGCAACAACAGTCATTGGAGAGTGAAAATCAGAAAAAAACCCCGCAGAAGCTGCAAAACTGACATGAAAATAGAAACAACAGGAAGCCTGCAGATGCCGGAATTTCAAGCAACACACATAAAAGTTGCTGGTGAACGCAGCAGGCCAGGCAGCATCTCTAGGAAGAGGTTCAGTCGATGTTTCGGGCTGAGACCCTTCATCAGGACTAACTGAAAGAAGAGCTAGTAAGAGATTTGAAAGTGGGAGGGGGAGGGGGAGACCCGAAATGATAGGAGAAGACAGGAGGGGGAGGGATGGAGCCAAGAGCTGAACAGGTGATTGGCAAAAGGGATACGAGAGGATCATGGGACAGGAGGCCCAGGGAGAAACAAAAGGGGGAGGGGGGAGAAAAAGCCCAGAGGATGGGCAAGGTGTATAGTGAGAGGGACAGAGGGAGAAAAAGGAGAGAGAGAGAAAGAATGTGTGTATATAAATAAATAACGGATGGGGTACGAGGGGGAGGTGGGGCATTAGCGGAAGTTAGAGAAGTCAATGTTCATGCCATCAGGTTGGAGGCTACCCAAATGGAATATAAGGTGTTGTTCCTCCAACCTGAGTGTGGCTTCATCTTTACAGTAGAGGAGGCCGTGGGTAGACATATCAGAATGGGACGTGCAATTACAAAGTGTAAAATGTGTGACCACTGGGAGATCCTGCTTTCTCTGGCAGACAGAGCGTAGGTGTTCAGCGAAACGATCTCCCAGTCTGTATCGGGTCTCGCCAATGTGTAGAAGGCCACATCGGGAACATTGGAAGCAGTGTGTCAACCCAGCCGACTCACAGGTGAAGTGTCGCCTCACCTGGAAGGACTGTCTGGGGCCCTGAATGGTGGTAAGGGAGGAAGTGTAAGGGCACGTGTAGCACTTGTTCCGCTTACAAGGTTAAGTGCCAGGAGGGAGATCAGTGGGAAGGGATGGGGGGGGACAAATGGACAAGGGAGTCACGTAGGGAGCGATTCCTGCGGAAAGCGGGGGGGCGCAGGAAGGGAAAGACGTGCTTAGTGGTGGGATCCTGTTGGAGGTGGCGGAAGTTACGGAGAATAATATGTTGGACCCGGAGGCTGGTGGGGTGGTAGGTGAGGACCAGGGGAACCCTATTCCTAGTGCGGTGGCGGGAGGATGGAGTGAGAGCAGATGTACGTGAAATGGGGGAGATGCGTTTGAGAGCAGAGTTGATGGTGGAGGAAGGGAAGCTCCTTTCTTTAAAAAAGGAGGACATTTCCCTCATCCTGGAATGAAAAGCCTCATCCTGAGAGCAGATGGAGGAAACTCCCAGCAGGTCGGGCAGATTCTATGGAGGGAGAAACAGTATCAATGTTTCCGTGTCCTTTCAAGGGAAAATCTCTGTTAGCCTGGGACTGCTGACCTAAAGTGGCAGTTTAAAGAGGGATTTAAGGTCAAATGAAACTTTTTAATGTAAGAATGTGTTGCAGGTGATAAAACTGTAGGACCTGCAGCTGTATGTGTAAAAGAAAAATCAAAGAAACACTGTGCCAAAGTAAGGGCAGAACTGACCAGTGCTGGTATGTACAGAAAGAAAGAATGAGCTATCTAATATAGGCATCTGTTAGTCTCGTGAGACCATGGATTTGCGCCTTGGAAGGTTTGCAGGGCATGGGCCTGGGCGAGGTTGTATGGAAGACCGGCAATTGCCCATGCTGCAAGTCTCCCCTCTCCACACCACCGATGTTGTCCAAGGGAAGGGCACTAGGACAGATACAGGCAAACAGTGAGAAAACAAAACTTAGAATACACAATTTTAAGTGGCCGAAAGATGGAGTTGACACAGGCAGACAGTGAGGAAATGAAACTTAGAATACACAATTCTAAGTGGCCTAGAACGTGAACAACCACACAGGCTGAAGCAACGATCTGGCCATGAATGGATGCAAAGCCGGGGTTTTTATGCTGCAGGTTTAGATGAGAATCAGGTGCCACAATCAAGGATCCCAGGAGAACACAGGGAAAAGGGAATTAGGAGAATATGAGGAATTAACAGTGAGGACTGTCACAGTTTGTTCAAGGATATAAAAGATTTGGCCATGGGTCTGGGTATAGCTGGGGCTGGGACTGTTTGTGACAAATAAAAGGAGTGAAGGAAATGGGTGTGGATGTATTGAAAGAGAAGGTGATTGAGTCAAGCAATGTCCATAAGACCATAATACACAGGAGCAGAATTAGGTCACTTACCCCATTGAGTCTGTTCTGCCATTTGGTCATGGCTGATTTATTTTCCCTCTCAGCTCCATTCTCCCGCCTTCGCCCCATAACCTTTAACACACTTACTAATGAAGAACCTATCAACCTCTGCTTTAAGTACACCCAATGACTTGGTCTCCACACGCTCTGTGACAATGAGTTCCATAAACTCACATGCTTTCAGGCTTTTGTATCTTCTGCCCGATGGGGAGAGGAGAAAACAGATTGCCCGGGGTGTGTGGGACCTTCGATTATGCTGGCTGCTTTACTGAGGCAGTGAGAAATATAAATGCGTCCATGGAGGGGGGAGGCTGCTTTCTGTGATTTCACTTGATAAGGGATGGAGAAGGTCAAAACTAAGCCTAACCAGGCCACAAATATTCACACATAGAGCAGGAAATGGGGTCTTTTGCAGTCCTCAACTTGAACCCTGACAGCATCTCAACGTGGATTGGGAATCCCACCTGGAAATGCCTGATTGCTGTGACACAGCCGGCTCTGTAAACCAACAAACAAAGCTCTGTAGACACTCAGCAGGTCAGGTAGCATCCATGGAGAGAAGTGGACAGATATCCCACCTGTATCCACAACACTACACATGTTCTCAATCTCCTCAACAACTTTCAGTTACCTGGTCCTGACTGTCTCATTGTCACGTGGATGTCCAGTTCCTTATACACTTCTATCCTCCAACAAGAAGGACTTAAAGTTCTCCATTTCTTTCTTGACATCAGATCAGACTAGTCCCCCTCCACCACCCACCCCCTCAATCTGGCAGAGCTGGTCCTCACCCTCAACAATTTCTCTTGGCTCCTTCCACTTTCTCCAAACTCAAGGTGTAGCCACGGGCCCCAGATATGCTTGTTTTTTTGTTGCCTATGTAGAACAGTCCATGTTCCAAGCCGTCCCTGGTAATGCTCCCCAAATCTTTCTGTGCCATACTGACAATTGTATTGGTGTTGCTTCATGCACCCATGCTGAGCTCGCCAAATTCATCAACTTTGCCTCCAGCTTCCACCCTATCCTTAACTTCACTTGGTCCATTTCTACAGCTCTCTCTGCTTTCTCAATCTCTCTGTCTCCACCACTGGAGACAAACTGTCTACTGACATCTTTCATAAATGCACCAATTCCCACAGCTATCTTGCCTATACCTCTTTTCACACCCCGTCTCCTGTAAAAATGCCATTCCCTTTTCTCAGTTCCTTTGTATCCGACACATTTGATGCCAGGATGAGGCTTTCCTTTTCAGAACATCAGAGATGTCTTCCTCCTTCAAAGGACAGGGTTTCCCTTCCTCCACCACTGATGCTGCCCTCACCTGCATCTCCTTCCTTTCCCAGACATTCGCACTCACCCAATCTTCCTGTTGCATTAACAGGGATAGAGTTCCTTTTGTCCTAAAATATTACCCCATGATCCAACACATTCTCCATAACATCCACCATCTTCAATGGGACCCTACCACCAAACACATCTTTACTCTCCGCTTTCCACAGGGATTGCACCTTCCATGATTTCCTTGTCCATTGGTACCCCCACCCCCCACTAATCTCCCTCCCGGCACTTATCCCTGCAGGTGGCAGAATTGCTACGCCCTCCATTTACCTCCTCCCTCATCTTGATTCAGGGCCCCAAACAGACACTCGAGGTGAGGCAACACTTCACCTGAGAACCTGTTAGGGTCACCGACTGTATCTGCTGCTCCTGATGGTGCCCCCTCTATATTGGCGAGAGTTAATGTATATTGGGGGACCGCTTTGACGAGCACCTCAGCTCCACCCACAAAAAACTGGAATATCCTGGTGGCCGACCATTTCAATTCCTATCCCCTTTCTGACCCGTTGGTCCATAGCCTCCTTTTCTGCTACAATGAGGCCACTCTTTGGTGGAGGAGCAATCAAGGTAGCTTCCAACCTGATGGCGTAAACATCAATTTCTTCAACTTGCAGTAATTTTTTTCTCCTACCCCTTCCCTCTTGTTCACTTCCACACTCTGGCCTCTTACCTCTTCTTCACCTTGCCCTGATACCTTCCTCCTTCTTCTTCTCCCACAATCCACTCTCTTCTCTTGTCAGATCTCTTCTCCAGCCTTTTGCCTTTTCTACTTATCACCTCCCACACTCCCCCTCCTCCACCCACCAAGCTTCATCTATCATCTTCCAGCTTGTCCTCCCTCGTTTCCCCCACCCACCTCTTATTCTGGCATCTTCCCCCTCCCTTTCCAGCCATGCTGAAGGGTCTCAGCCTGAAACGTCAACTATTTATTCATTTACTGTTGAATGGTGCCTGACCAGCTGAATTCATCCAACATGTTGTGTCTGTTGCATAAGACAAGGCCATGAGTCCATATGATATAGGAGCAGAATTAGTCCATTTGGCCCATCAGCTCTTCTCCACCATTTGATCATGGCCGGTCAATTTCCCTCTCAACCCCATCCTCTTGCCATCTCCCTGTAATCTTTCACACCCTGACTTGTCAAAAATCTATCAAACTCCACCTTAAACGCACCCAATAACCTGGCCTCCGTAGCCACCTGTGGCAATGAATTCCACAGATTCACTATGCTCTGGCTAAAGAAATTCCTCCTCATCTCCATTCTAAATTGACGTGCCTCCATTCTAAGGTTGTGCTCTCTGGTTCTAAACTCTCCCACTGTAGGATACATTGTCTTCACATCCAGTCTGTCTAGGAATTTCAACATTTGATAGGTTTCAATGAGATCCCCCCTCATTAAATTCTAGTTGAGTACAGGTCCAGAGTCAGCAACCACTCTTCACACGATAAGCCATTCATTCCCAGAATCATTTTCGTGAACATCATTTGAACCCCCTCCAATGTCAGCACATCCTTTTTTAGATAAGGGGCCCAAAATTGCTCACGTTACTCCAAGTGAGGCCTCATCAGTGCTTTATAAATCTTCAACAGTACTATCCTTGCTTTTATATTCTAGTCCTCTTGAAATGAATGCTGACATTGCATTTACCTTCCTCACTACCAACTCGACCTGCAAGTTAATCTTTAGGGAATCCTATACAAGGATTCCCAAATCCCTCTGCACCTTGGATTTAAAAAAAATTCTTCCTATTTAGAAAGTAGTCTACACTTTTACTTCTTCTACCAAAGTGTATGTCCATACACTTCCCAGCACTATATTCCATCTTTGCCCATTTTTCTAATCTGTCTAAGTCCTTCTGCAGTCTCTCTGCTTCCTCAACACCACCTGCCCCGCCGCCTATCTTCAAATTGTCCGCAACTTGGCCACAAAGCTATGAATTCCATCATTCAAATCATTGAGATATAATGTGAAAAGAATCAGTCCCTATACTGACCCCTGCAGAACACCACTGATCACCGGCAGCTTCCTTTATTTCCACCCTTTGCCTCTTTCCCATCAGTCGATGCTCTATCCATGTTAATGTCTTTCCTACAGCTGCTGCCTTTTACTGCTCTGCTGTCCCCTTCCTATTAATTTTAGCCAGCTCCTCTCTTATGTCTCTAATTACCTTTTACTCCACTGTAATACTCCATTTGACTTTATCTTCTTCTCAAATTTCAGGGTGGATTCTGTCATATTATGTTCACTGACACCTCAGTGTTCCTTTACCTCAAGCTCCCTAATCAAATCTGGTTCATTACACAACACCCAATCCAGAATAGCTGATCCCCTTGTGGGCTCAACCACGAGCTGCTCTGAAAAGCCATCTTGTAGGCATTCTGCAAATTCTCTCTCTTGGGAGCCAAAACCAGCACGAATCTGATTCTCCCAACCTACCTGCATATTGAAACCCCCCACGACTATTGTAAAATGCCTTTGTGACATGCAGTTTCTATCTCCCATTGTAATTTGTAGCCCTAATCCCGGCCACCGTTTGGGGGCCTGTATATAGTGTAATTCCCATCAGGATCTTTATACCCTTGGAGTTTTCTTGCCTCTTCCCACAAGTACTCTACATCTTATGTTGCCATGTCACCTCTTCCTAAGGATTTGATTTCATTTTTTACCAACAGAGCATACCCACCTCCCCTCTGTGTACCTACCTGGCCTTTTGATACAATGTGTATCCTTGGATGTTAAGCTCCCAACTATGATCTTCTTTCAGCCACGACTCAGCAAAGCTCACATCATCATATCCGCCAACCTCTTAACTGCGTTACAAGAGCATCTACTTTATCCCGTATATTGCGAGAATTCAAATATAACACCCTCAGTCCTGTGTTCATCATCCTTTTTTGATTTTGGCCCCATGTTACATTTTAACTCAACCCACTGACTGCAATTTTGCCCTAGCATCTGCCTGTCCTTCCTCACCACACACTAATTCTGCTTATATACCAACTGCCCCAAGCTCAACCCTATCACTTCATTATCTTGTAGACATTCTGCAAATTCTCTCTCTTGGGAGCCAAAATCAGCATGAATCTGATTGTCCCAACCTACCTGCAAATTGTAACCCCCCCATGACTATTGTAAAATGCCTTTGTGACATGCAGTTTCTATCTCCCATTGTAATTTTTAGCCCCAATCCCGGCCACTGTTTGGGGGCCTCTATATAGTGTAACTCCCATCATTACAAAACTGCTCACCGGATATTGGTCCCCCTCAGGGTCAGGTGTAACCTGGCCTTTTTGTACAGGTCATACCTTCTCCTCCCCGCCCCAAAGAGATTCCAATGATCCAGAAATCTGAAACCTTGCCCCCTGCACCGGCCTGAAACGTCGACTGCACCTCTTCCTATAGATGCTGCCTGGCCTGCTGCGTTCACCAGCAACTTTGATGTGTGTCCCCTGCACCGGTTCCTCAGTTCCACATTTACCTGCCAAATCATCCTATTTCTACCCTCTTCAGGACCTCCCTCCTCTCTTTTCCTACCAATGTCATTGTATCACAGCTTCTGGCTGCTCCCCCTTCCCCCTTTGGAATGCCGTGGACCCGATCCGAGACGTCCCTGACACTGGCAGCTGGGAGACAACATATTATCTCTGTGTCTCTATTTGTGTCCACAGAATCTCGTGTCTACTCTATGGAATCCTCTATCACTACGGCAGTCTTCTTCTGCTCCCAGCTTCTGATCCACAGTGCCAGAGATCTGTAGCTTCCCCCGGTAAATTGCTCCCCTCCAGACAGTATCGAAAAGCAGTATACTGTACTTATTACAGACGGGAATGGCTACAGGAGTGCTCTGCGCTGACTGCCCATTTCCTTTCCTTCTCCTGACAATCATCCAGGTACCAGCCTCATGCATCTTAGGGGTGACTACTTCCCTGTAGCTCCGATCTATCACCCCCTCGGTTTCCCACATGAGCTGAAGGTCATCAAACTGCAGCTCCAGATCTTTGACATGCTCTCTGAGGAGCTGCAGCTCGGTGCACCAGGTGTAGATGTGGTTATCCGGGAGGCTGGAGGTCTCCCTGAATTCCCACATCTCACACAAGAACACAACACAGCCCCTGGATCCATTCTCACTGCACTAACTGTGTACCGATAGATGAAGAACAAAGAATTAAAAGGATATTTATCATATATGTACCTTGCACAAACTGGATGAGCCAAACCCTCCCCCACCCCCGACACTAGTTCATTTACACAATGGCTGCCGCACTTATTCCTGCCTTATTTTTATTTTCCCTTGCTAATGAATTGCTATTTGATTGGGCCGCCAAACGCAGTCTTTTTAAATCTTGAGAGTTTAAATCACGAGAGTTGCCTCCTCTCGTGCTCCTGCCGGATGGAAGATGTTTTGTGTCAAGACCCTTCTTCTGGACTCTGCTGACCCATTTAGAGTTCCGTCAGCACATTGTGTGGAGCTCCAGATTCCAGAATCGGCAGTCTCTTGTGTCTCCATTTGGACCTCCAAACCTCTGTCAACCAGTTGGCTTTGATCAAGCTGCTGAGAGATACAGAACTCCGACATTCAGGAGTTCAACAGTAATGAATAAGCAAGAATGAAATCACAAGTTCTTTGACATTCAGTGGTGTAATGTGACTATACTAAGGATAATAATGTTTAATCGAGTACAATCTGATGTTTAATGCTCTTTTCCCTCTATGTTCTCAGTATCTTTCCGCCTTAATGCCTTCGCTGGGGTTGACTATTCTCTGGTTAATCCAATTAAATTCACATCCAATGCCATGGACCTGGATTTTAAGGTATGCATTGACAACTGAAAAGAGAGAGGTAGATGTAAAACAGGTTAGATGGAGTGGCAGTTAACTATTTTTCACCTACCACCTCACCAGCCTCCACATCCAGCACATAATTCTTTGGAACTTCCACCACCCCCAATGGGATTCCACCACCAAGAACATCTTTTCCTACCCCCACTTTCTGCTTTCTACAGCGATCTCTCCCTATGCGACTCCCTTGTCCATTCGTCCCTCCCCACTGATCTCCCTCCTGGCACTTATTCTTGCAAGCCGAGCAAGTGCCACACCTGCCCCTACATCGCCCCCCTCGCCACCATCCAGGGTCCCAAACAGTCCTTTCAGGTGAGGTGACACTTCACCTGTGAGTACTGTATCCAATGCTTCCGGTGTGGCCTTCTGTATATTGGTGAGACCCAACATAGTCTGGGACACTGCTTCACCAATCACCTACGCTCCATCCACCAGAAGAAACGGGATCTCCCAGTGCCCACCCATTTTAATTCCACTTCCCATTCCCATTTCAACATGTCAATCCATGGCCTCCTCCAATATCGTGATGAGGCCACACTTAGGTTGGAGGAACAACACCTTCTATTCTGTCTGGGTAGCCTCCAACCTGATGGCATGAACATCGATTTCTCGAACTTCTGGTAATGCACCCCCCCTTCATCATTCCCCATTCCCTTTTCCTTCTCTCATCTTATCTGCCTGCCTACCCATCACCTCCCTCTGGTGCTCGTCCACCCTTTTCTTTCTTCCACGGCTTTCTGTCCTCTCCTATCAGACTCCCCCTTTTCCAGCCCTGTATCTTTTTCACCAATCAACTTCCCAGCTCTTTACTTCATCCCTTCCTCTCTCGGTTTCACCTACCACCTTGTGTTTCTCTCTCCTCTCCCCCATCTTTTAAATCTACTCCTCACCTTTTTTTCCCTCTTGTCCTGCTGAAGGATCTCAGCCCGAAGTGTCAACTATACTTTTTCCCCATAGACGCTGCCTGGCCTGCTGAGTTCCTCCAGCATTTTGGGTGTGTTGCTTGGATTTCCAGCATCTGCAGATTTTATCTTGTTTGAGGTTCAAAAGCCAGATGGTTGAAGGAAGTAGCTGTGGGACGTGGTGGTGTGGGACTTCAGGCTTCTGTACCTCCTCCCTCAGGTTAGCTGTCAGAAGATGGCATGTCATGGATAGTGGGGATCCAAGTCATCACTGACAATCTGGGTTGTGTCCCTGGGCCGGGTGGAGGTGGGAGTGATGCTGACGCACTCTTCCTGTCTGGAACAACGTACCAGTTTGGGTTGAGGTGACTCATCTGGAGAGGGATGTACCTGAGATGTATTGGAGTGAGGCCACTACTCTCTGCTGCTTCTTACGTCCCTGCACATTTGAATTACCGTACCAGACCATGATGTAACCGGTCAGGATACCTTCAACAGTACAAGTTTGTCGGAGTGTTTAGAGATGAGCTGAACCTCCTTCACCTCCCAAGAAAGACGCAGTTGTGTTTTCCTTGTGATTTTATCTACAGTATGCACTGGACCCAAGACAGGTCATCCAATATTGTCCCTTGGGCAGTCTTTACACCCTTTGATGTGTTTGTTTACCATTGACACCAAGAATTTAAAAGGTGATTTATGTTTGGTAGTTGATGTTATTATCTGCAAGATCCCTTCATCCCCATGAACCAAGCTGATTTCCAATACACTGTCACTCTTTACAACTACGCAAACCCAGTGCAAACTTTCACTGGAAGGACTGTGAGGGTCCAAGGAAATGGCTATCTGTACTTTTTCAAAGAAAACCAGGAATAGACAAGCATTGGTTAAGTAGTATTTTATGGGCCTGCATTCTCCTAGACCTGGCATTTGATATCTAATTCTTTTTATAGGGTGAAGTTTTCAGAGTGGGACATCGTAAAGAACCTCCCTTCAAGCCACCTCCAGTCAGCCTCCCTAGTCAAAGCAATCACATGTTGTACTTGGGAATATCCGATTTCCTGGCTAATTCAGCAGGATTTGTGTTTCAGAAAGCTGGAGCTTTGCAAATGAAGATTACAGATACAATGGTGAGTAGAGACTGTCTTTCTTTCTTTCTTTATTAATCTTTTTATTGATTTCTTAAAAAGGCAAAGATACAGTCAAGAGGTGAATTAGTTCAAATACATATATCAGTTACATTATAAAGCAAGATTAAGATAAACATAAATAATGTTAATCTAATGTAAAATATATCACTTGTTATTGGGGTGGGTGAGGACGGGGGCATAGGTCTATAGAGTACTCCCAATTGTGTGACCTTCCACCCCACACTGACTCAGTAGACAATCCCTCCACAATGTCCTCCATTTCTGCAACTGTGATTAGCAATGCCACTTTCCCACCTCTTTTAAGTCCCTCCTTGTCCTTTTTGAAACATCTAAACCCTGCAACATCCAGCAGTTATTGCTGCCCTTGTGATAACCAGGTCTCCATCATGGCCACAGTGTCATAGTTCCATGTATTGACCCATAATCCAAGTTCATCACCCTTGTCCCTGATAGTTCTTCAGTAAAAATGGCACGTTTCAACTCATCCAACCAAACGCAATTATGTCCTATCCATGGCCTATCCTTCCTTACATTCTCACTACAAGCTGCATGTATCCTTACACTAATTGCTCCATCCCCCTGTCAAACTAGTTTAAACTCCCCCTAACAGTTCTAGCAAACCTGTTCTCAAGGATATTGGTCCTCCTTGAGTTCAGGTGTAACTCATCCCTTTTTTACAGGTCATACCTTCCCAATGATCCACAAATGGTGAAATGATTCCCACTTCACTAGTTCTTCAGACACACGTTCAACTGCCATATATCCCATTCTTACCCTCACTGGCACATGGCACCGACAGCAATACAGAGATTACTACCCTTGAGATCCTGCTTTTCAGCTTCCTACCTAGCTGCCTATATTCACTTTGCAGGGCCTCATCCTAGCCATGTTGTTGGAATCATTATGTACAAAAACCTCCAGTTGCTTATACTCCCCCTTAAGACTGAGGTGTACTTAATCAGAGGTATCCCTGACCCTGGCATTTGGAAGGCAACATATCATCTGGAATTCTCTTTCACATCCACACAACCTCCTGTCTGGTCCCTGAACTACCCTATCACCATTTCTCTCCTACTAGCTCCCCTCTTCACTTCTGAGCCACCAAACAAGATTCAGTGCCAGAAACATGGTCGTTGCGGCTTTCCACCTGGTAATTGTCCCTCCCCTAATGCAGTCTGCAGTTGTTTCCAAATCCCACCTCAGAAATGAAGACTGTGGGATAACACAGTCAGACCATACTGTGCTCAGTTCTGGTCGCCTCACTACAGGAAGGATGTGGAAACCACAGGAAAGGTGCAGAGGAGATTTACAAGGATGTTGCCTGGACTGGGGAGCATGCCTTATGAGAATAGGTTGAGGGAATTCGGCCTTTTCTCCCTGGAGCGATGGAGGATGAGAGGTGACCTGATAGAGGTGTACAAGATAATGAGAAGCATTGATCATGTGGATAGTCAGAGGGTTTTTCCCAGAGCTGAAATGGCTAGCAAGAGAGGGCACAGTTTTAAGGTGCTTGGAAGTAGGTACAGAGGGGATGTCGGGGGTAAGTTTTTTTTTAATGCAGAGAGTGGTGAGTGCATGGAATGGGCTGCCGGCGACAGTGGTGGAGGCGGAAATGATAGGGTCTTTTAGGAGACTCCTGGACAGGTACATGGAGCTCAGAAAAATAGAGGGCTATGGGCAACCCTAGGTAATTTCTAAGGTAAGGACATGTTCGGCACAGCTTTGTGGGCCAAAGGGCCTGTATTGTGCTGTAGGTTTTCTATGTTTCTATGTAAACCAAAGCAAAGTTTGCTAATTGTTTTCTCTTTTCCCCAGATCCCGAAACAGTCACCATTCAGATTAAACACAAGGTCCTTTGGTTTAATCATGCCTCAGGTAAGTGTTTCATGATTTTGCGTACCTTTGTCTGATATCAACAACGGGTTTTGACAAGCCAACTCACCGGATCATTGATTCTTTGCACCTTACAGCACAGTGAGGAGCACAAGCACCACCACTACAGATTCTGGAAACCTGAAATATATTTTTAAAAAACATAAAATGCTGTTTTGCTTAAAGATCAGGCAGATTCTACGGAGAAGAAAGTTGATCTCACACACACAAATATTAATAGCTTACCTTTCTACACAGCTGAAAGAGCTCTATCCTAATATGAACATGATAATGAACCTCAAAGCTACTAAGCCACCAGTTGTGAGGGCTGCAAAAAACAGCATCAGCGTTCGTGCATATGGTGCCCTTGACGTATTAGCGATCCTCCCAAACTCATCACTTGTATCACTTTTTGTCCTGAACATTGTAAGTACTAAAATCTTTTTTTACCCCTGTGTAAAACGTCTCACATTTTGATAAAACTGTTTGTCATTGGAATTTTTCTTTGTGGTTTTGGACTTTTGCAGGATGCGAGTGTCTCTGCGAGGGTCAATATCGCAGGGATGAAACTGATTGGATCCGTAATGCTGAATCAGTAAGGAGAAGCAAACTTACAATCGAAATACCATTTGTGCCCTCAGACATTAGCATAAGAGAGCATTGTTTCGGTTTGTGCAGGACAAAATTACCACCTTTTTTTTTTAAACAAACTTGTACGAAAAGGCTGTTCATGCCCTCAGTTCAGTAACGGAACATGGCGTCAGTTCATGCAGAGTAAAGTAATTACCACTCAGTTTATTTTAGCAATACTAGAAGTTCCTTGTCATTAAAGGATAAACATCGGTCAGATGAATCCTAGAAGAGCTAACTGCTCTTCATTTGCCAAGTGCCAAAAAACTTTAATATCCATCTGAAGTTCCAGATTGAGCCTTGCTTGAAAAGTGGTATTTAAATAGATAGCATGATCAAATGTTTTGACTGGAACATACCTGTGATCTTTATCACATCCTTCCAATCAAACAATTCAGTGCAGGTCAAAACTTCCAGTTTATTTGTTACATGTGCCTTTAGTGACTGAAAGAGTTTAAAGTCAGTCTGCATCAGCATTGTTAAAACCAGAGTTGCTGACCATTTCCTCTGTGATATAATCATGTTCTGCTCTTCCGCTTTGCTTTTGTATAGTCTGAAATTGTCTCTTGGACATTCTAAAGTGGGCCCTGTTCCGGTAAGAAGCTCATTTTACACCTTCTTAGATATTGTTTGTTTGACATGAATTTGGTTCTTCAATACGAATTGAATTTTCATCGAAGTAATACATTTAAACAGGTAACGTGTTACTACAACTTACTCAGTGTAATGATTTGGCAGCTTGATCACAGAATCTGTGGAAGCATTCAACTCAATACCCCACAGCTCAACATGTACTAAGAGGAAAGAGTAGTTCCGGGCCTAATCAGAATGTCTCATCACAATATTTGAGGCAGATACATTCCTTCCCTCGCTGATAGCAAGAATAACATTGCACCTTTTTGTATATACATCCTTGATGGTGGGTAGGCTGGCACCAGTAATACCTGGGTAGTTTTAATTACCTGTTGCAGAGCACTACTGTCATCACAGTGCAGTTTCCACACTACACAGAGATGCAGCAGGTTAGGATGCTCTCCGCTGCCCATCTGAAGAAGGTTGTTAGTATAGATGTGCACAGTCCAGTTCTCTTCAGCCTGTTCTAAAAGTGGAGGCACTGGTGAGCTTTCTTTTCAGTGGAGGATGTGTTCTGGAACGGTGAGCGATTATGTGAGGTGTGCACTCTGAGGAGTTTGAAACTGCTGTGCTGCCGATGTGCAGCTTTCCCTGTACTTTGTCCAGTTGACATTGAGGAAGAGATTATTTCCCTGGCACCAGACCTCGAACTCTTCCTCCTCCTTGTGGTAGACTGTTTCATCCACTGTCCTGACTGTGACTCTCAATTGGCTAAAACTGGCCTGTCACCCAATGAGCCATTCCTCTGCATTGAAATAGATGCAGTCGCTGAACCTGCTTCAGTTGTAAGCTGGCTCAGGTCCACTGCCCAAATGCCCCAGTCAACTGATGTTCCAGCTCTGGACCCCATGAGTACAACAATGAGGATCTGTTGGGATGTCTGAGTCTTCCACGCTCATGTTGTCTTCAGGTTGTCAGCTCCAGCCGTCCCTCAGCAATGCTGTAAAAAGTTCCCTTCTATCAACTTTACGTTATTCCGGGACATTTAAACTTGGAGGACTTACCAGAGTGCCAGAGCAGATAGTGGAGCGGGAGTGAAAATAAATGATGTTAAAAGTTCATGCAAAGTCACAAACAGAAGGGTTGTGTGTGGTGATAATAATCTTCTGCCATGTGTCTATTTCAACGCGAGGAGTATTGTGGGGAAGGCTGACGAGCTGAGGGCGTGGATTGACACATGGAATTACGACATTATAGCCATTAGTGAAATTTGGCTACAGGAGGGGCAGGACTGGCAGCTTAATGTTCTAGGGTTCCCATGTTTCAGACGTGATAGAGGCAGAGGGATGAAGGGTGGCGGCGGGGGGTGGTGGCATTTCTAGTCAGGGAAAATGTTACAGCAGTGCTCAGGCAGGACAGATTAGAGGGCTTGTCTACCGAGGCCATATGTGTGGAGCTGAGAAACAGGAAAGGTATGACCACATTAATAGGGTTGTATTATAGACCACCCAATAGTCAGTGAGAATTGGAGGACCAAATCTGCAGAGAGATAGCAGACAACTGCTGGAAACATAAAGTTGTGATAGTAGGGGATTTTAATTTTCCACATATTGTTTGGGACTCCCATACTGTTAAAGGTCTAGACGGGTTAGAGTTTGTAAAATGTGTTCAGGAAAGTTTTCTAAATCAATATATAGAGGTACCAACTAGAGAGGATGCAATATTAGATCTCCTATTAGGAAACAAGTTAAGACAGGTGATGGAAGTGTGTGCAGGGTTCCACTTTGGTTCCAGTGATCATAACACCAATAGTTTCAATTTGATCATGGATAAAGATAGATCTGGTCCTCAGGTTGAGGTTCTAAACTGGAAAAAGGCCAAATTTGAAGAAATGAGAAAGGATCTAAAAAGCGTGGATTGGGATAGGTTGTTCTCTGGCAAGGATGTGATTGGTAAGTGGGAGGCCTTCAAAGGAGAAATTTTGAGAGTGCAGAGTTTGTATGTTCCTGTCAGGATTAAAGGCAAAGTGAGTAAGAATAAGGAACCTTGGTTCTCAAGGGATATTGGAACTCTGATAAAGAAGAAGAGAGAGATGTATAATGTGTATAGGAAACAGGGAGCAAATAAGGTGCTTGAGAAATATAAAAAGTGCAAAAAAATATTTAAGAAAGAAATCAGGAGGGCTAAAAGAAGACATGAGGTTGCTTTGGCAGTCAAGGTGAAGGATAATCCAAAGAGCTTCTACAGGTATATTAAGAGCAAGAGGATAGTAAGGGATAAAATTGGTCCTCTTGAAGATCAGAGTGGTCGGCTATTTATGGAAACAAAAGAAATGGGGGAGATCTTAAGTAGGTTTTTTTGCGTCTGTATTTACTAAGGAAATTTGGCATGGAGTCAATAGAAATAAGGCAAACTAGTAGTGAGGTCATGGAACCTATATAAATTGAAGAGGAGGAAGTGCTTGCTATCTTGAGGCAAATCAGAGTAGATAAATCCCCAGGACCTGACAAGGTATTCCCTTGGACCTTGAAGGAGACTAGTGTTGAAATTGCAGATATATTTGAAATGTCAGTATCCATGGGTGAAGTGCCGGAGGATTGGAGGATAGCTCATGTTGTTCCCTTGCTTAAAAAAGGCTCAAAAAGTAATCCAGGAAATTATAGGCCGGTAAGTTTGACATCGGTAGTAGGTAAATTATTGGAAGGAGTACTAAGAGATAGGATCTACAAGTATTTGGATAGACAGGGATTTATTAGGGAGAGTCAACATGGCTTTGTGCATGGTAGGACATGTTTAACAAATCTATTGGAGTTTTCGAGGAGGTTACCAGGAAAGTGGATGTAGGGAAGGCAGAGGATGTTGTCTACATGGACTTCAGTAAGGCCTTTGACAAGGTCCCACATGGGAGGTTAGTTAGGAAGATTTAGTCGCTAGGTATACATGGAGAGGTAGTAAATTGGATTAGATATTGGCTCAATGGAAGAAGCCAGAGAGTGGTAGTGGAGGATTGTTTCTCTGAGTGGAGGCCTGTGACTAGTGGTGTGCCACAGGGATCAGTGCTGGGTCCATTGTTATTTGTCATCTATATCAATGATCTGGGATGATAATGTGGTAAATTGGATCAGCAAATTTGCTGATGATACAAAGATTGGAGGAGTAGTGGACAGTGAGGAAGGTTTTCAAAGCTTGCAGAGGGATTTGGACCAACTGGAAAAATGGGCTGGAAAATGGCAGATGGAGCTTTATACAGACAAGTGTGAGGTATTGCACGTTGGAAGGACAAACCAAGGTAGAACATACAAGGTAAATGGTAGGGCACTGAGGAGCGCAGTAGAACAGAGGGATCTGGGAATACAGATACAAGATTCCCTCAAAGTGGCGTCACAGGTAGATAGGGTTGTAAAGAGAGCTTTTAGTACATTGGCCATTATAAATCAAAGTATTGAGTATAAGAGTTGGAATGTTATGGTGAGGTTGTAAAAGACATTGGTGAAGCTGAATTTGGAGTATTGTGTGCAGTTTTGGTCACCTAATTACAGGAAGGATATTAATAAGGTTAAAAGAGTGCAGAGAAGGTTTACAAGGATGTTGCCAGGACTTGAGAAACTGAGTTACAGAGAAAGGTTGAATAGGTTAAGACTTTATTCCCTGGAGTGTAGAAGAATGAGGGGAGATTTGATAGAGGTATATAAAATTATGATGGGTATAGATAGAGTGAATGCAAGCAGGCTTTTTCCACTGAGGCAAGGGGAGAAAAAAACCAGAGGACATGGGTTAAGGGTGAGGGGGGAAAAGTTTAAAGGGAACATTAGGGGGGCTTCTTCACACAGAGAGTAGTGGGAGTGTGGAATGAGCTGCCAGACGAGGTGGTAAATGCAGGCTCGCTTTTAACATTTAAGAAAAACTTGGACAGGTACATGGATGGGAGGTATATGGAGGGATATGGTTCAGGTGCAGGTCAGTGGGACTAGGCAGAAAAAAGGTTCAGCACAGCCAAGAAGGGCCAAAAGGCCTGTTTCTGTACTGTAATGTTCTATGGTTCTATGGTTTCCATGACTTCCTTCACTCCTTTACCCTTACTTTGTCTTGTTGAAGGTGACTGGTCTACAACTGTTAATCAAGATTGTAATAAAAGCAGTGGTGTTACCAAAAGTCAATGGTAAGTCCATGATGGATACTCTTTGCAATATCCAAAGTCAAAGAGAAGTATAGAAACCATGAGGGATATAGATAGGGTGGGCCACCTTCTTTTGTAGGGTTGGAAAATCAAAAACTAGAAGACGTAGTTTTAAGGTTAGTGATGAAAGGTTTAATAAGATTCTGAGGGTGAACTTCTTTGCAGAGCTGTTGGTTGATATATGGAATCAGCTGCCAGAGGAAGTGGTTGAGGCAGCTGTATGAGATGCATTTAAGAAAGGTGTAGTCAGGTACCTGAGCTTTGAGGATAATTGGCCCAGTGATGCAAAATGGCATTAGCTTGAACACACATCTTGGTCATGATGTGCTGTATGACTGCGTGAGTTGAGTAGGCAGTGCTACAAAACTGTACAAATTTCCTTAGAGAATTTATATTATAAATTCTAATTCAGGAAAATAAGCTTTGCCCATTATTTCTGCAGGAAATCACGTTCTTATTCTAAGACTTTGATACGCAAATGAAAGATTTTACTGACTTACTGGCATGATTTTTAGTTCAAGTGGGATCAGATGCAATAACTGTTCTGATCCTGGCTAAGCCCATTGACACCAAAAGGGAGTAGTGACAGGAATAGCCACCATTGACCATGATCCTGTCAGTTTTCTGATAAACAGGTTAACTTAATATGAACTTCGAAGTATCTCCATTCCTTACCAAATAGAGTTTTTAAAAAAGTTAAAAATCTAGTTATAGAGTCATATGGCATGTAAAGAGAATTGTGGGTCTACTAGTGAGATATAGGACTGTGGGTCTATTGGCGAGATAGAGGATTGTGGGTCTATGGGTGAGATAGAGAACTGTGGGTCTATGGGTGAGAAAGAGAACTGTGGTTCTATTGGTGAGATAGAGAACCGTGAGTCTATTGGTGAGATAGAGAACTCTAGGTCTATGGGTGAGGTAGAGAACCGTGTGTCTATTGCTGAGATAGAGAAATCTAGGTCTATTGGAGAGATAGAGAACCGTGGGTCTTTTGGTGAGATAGAGAACTGTGGTTCTATTGGCAAGATAGAGGACTGTGGGTCTATTAGAAACATAGAAACATAGAAAATAGGTGCAGGAGTAGGCCATTTGGCCCTTCGAGCCTGCATCGCCATTTATTATGATCATGGCTGATCATCCAACTCAGAACCCCGCCCCAGCCTTCCCTCCATACCCCCTGACCCCCGTAGCCACAAGGGCCATATCTAACTCCCTCTTAAATATAGCCAATGAACTGGCCTCAACAGTTTCCTGTGGCAGAGAATTCCACAGATTCACCACTCTCTGTGTGAAGAAGTTTTTCCTAATCTCGGTCCTAAAAGGCTTCCCCTCTATCCTCAAACTGTGACCCCTCGTTCTGGACTTCCCCAACATCGGGAACAATCTTCCTGCATCTAGCCTGTCCAATCCCTTTAGGATCTTATACGTTTCAATCAGATCCCCCCTCAATCTTCTAAATTCCAACGAGTACAAGCCCAATTCATCCAGTCATTCTTCATATGAAAGTCCTGCCATCCCAGGAATCAATCTGGTGAACCTTCTTTGTACTCCCTCTATGGCAAAGATGTCTTTCCTCAGATTAGGGGGCCAAAACTGCACACAATACTCCAGATGTGGTCTCACCAAGGCCTTGTACAACTGCAGTAGTACCTCCCTGCTCCTGTACTCGAATCCTCTCGCTATAAATGCCAGCATACCATTCGCCTTTTTCACCGCCTGCTGTACCTGCATGCCCACTTTCAATGACTGGTGTATAATGACACCCAGGTCTCGTTGCACCTCCCCTTTTCCTAATCGGCCACCATTCAGATAATAATCTGTTTTCCTATTTTTGCCACCAAAGTGGATAACTTCACATTTATCCACATTAAATTGCATCTGCCATGAATTTGCCCACTCACCCAACCTATCCAAGTCACCCTGCATCCTCTTAGCATCCTCCTCACTGCTAACACTGCCACCCAGCTTCGTGTCATCCGCAAACTTGGAGATGTTGCATTTAATTCCCTCATCTAAGTCATTAATATATATTGTAAACAACTGGGGTCCCAGCACTGAGCCTTGCGGTACCCCACTAGTCACCGCCTGCCATTCTGAAAAGGTCCCGTTTATTCCCACTCTTTGCTTCCTGTCTGCTAACCAATTCTCCACCCACACCAATACCTTACCCCCAATACCGTGTGCTTTAAGTTTGCACACTAATCTCCTGTGTGGGACCTTGTCAAAAGCCTTTTGAAAATCCAAATATACCACATCCACTGGTTCTCCCCTATCCACTCTACTAGTTACATCCTCAAAAAATTCTATGAGATTCGTCAGACATGATTTTCCTTTCACAATTAAAGAGATAGAGGACTGTAGATCTTTTGGTGAGATAGAGAACTGTAGATCTTTTGGTGAGATAGAGAACTGTGGGTCTATGGGTGAGATAGAGAACTGTGGTTCTATTGGTGAGATAGGGACTGTGGGTCTATTAGAGAGATAGAGGACTGTGGGTCTATTAAAGAGATAGAGGACTGTAGGTCTTTTGGTGAGATAGAACTGTGGGTCTATTGGTGAGATAGAGGACTGTGGGTCTATTGGTGAGACAGAGAAACCTAGATCTGTGGGTGAGATAGAGAACTATGGGTGGATTGGTGGTGAGTAGTGGAAATAATTAAAATGGAGTAATAATGTTGGAAGAGTAGAAAGCAGAATATTTATTAAAGGCTGAGAGACTGAAAGGTATTGGGGTTCAGAGAAACCTTGGGTACTCGTACACCAATTACTGAAAGCTGACATGCAGCTTCAGGGCCAATTAAGTAAAGTGATTTGCTGGCCTTTAATTAAGGCAGATGTGAGACAAGAGTATAGAATTCTCATGGTAATTCTATATGGTGCTGGTGAGAGAGTTCACCTGGGATAGTTGTGTAGAGTCCTGATCTCTCTGCCTAAGGAACGCTATACTTGCAGAAGAGGCTCACCAGATTAATTCCTGGGGGATTGGGATTGTGATTGTCTTATGAGGAGTGATTGGGCAGGGTGGGTCTGTACTGTCTAGAATTTGAAAGAGCATGAGATGATCTTAATGAAATGTCTGAAATTTTTACAGGGTAGAGAAGCAGGGATGATCCAGATCCGGGTTTTGGTGGGGGGGGGTGGGGAGGTGGGTGTTCACAGTCTCAAAATAACAACAATGATGAGAACCTTCTTCCCCTTGAGGGGCTTCTCTACACAAGTGTTGTGGAGACTCACTCACTGTGTATATTCAGTGGGATGGGCTTTGCATGGGACAGTGGTGCTGACATAAAACATCAGCCCTCTTCTTTCTGAATGGCTGTATCAGGATGAGGGACTGAATAGCCTACTCTTGACTCTGTTTCTTTTGTTTGGCAAATGACACCAAGAACTCTCCTACCGTTCCTTGCAGGTGAACTAGCCGGTGGTGTTCCACTTCCAACTGTGAAACATTTTGACCTTTTAAACCCTGTGCTAATGGTGAACCAGGTGAGTGATTGCATGATGTGAAATCCACATGATATGAATGACATTTAAGTGAAATTACGCCACAAGTAAAGTCACAAGGGAACAATTTCCCTTGAGGACTCGTAAAAGGGGGATCTATTCCTCCTCCTTGTCCTTTCTGAGAAAACCATGCAGAGGTTCAACATCATGTTCAGACAGATGGTAATGTGACTGTGAGCAGTTCACAATGTCTTTAAAATAACTTCACAATTGAATGTTTTGTGCCACTGACTTCTCTCTAGAGTTAGAGAAAGTCCAACATTGTTGGGAAAGTGTACTTTAATTGTGGTTTCAAGTTAAACCCAGTGTAAGAAGTCAATACTGACACAGCATACAAGAACAGCAACCTGTTCAAAGCAAAGAATTTGATTAGAATATTGATAAATACTGTATATCAAAGTCATCTTTCTTTTTAATACTAAAGCACAGCATACTGGAATAAATCGTCATTGCAAACTAAAAGATTTACCCAATTCCTGTTGGACTCTATCTGGAGTATTGTGACAGTTCCTGATACTTGATTTTCTGGGAGATGCTGAGATTTGCTTCAATGGTTCCAGGGATGAGGTGTTACAGTGAGGAGGCTGGTGAAACTGGCATTGTTAGAGTGGAGAAGGCAAATGGGAGATTGGCTGGAAGTCTTCAATTGTAACAGTAAACAAGACATGCTGTAGCTGTATGAAAGTTTACTCAAACATCACTTGGAGTATTGTGTTCATTTCTGTTTGCCCCCTTATATAAAGGATGTGGAAACAGTGGAAAGGATGCAGATGAGGTTCACCAGGATGTTGTCTGCATAAGAAGGTGTGAGCTATAAGAAAGCTTAGATAAGCATTGATTGTTTTCACCAGAGTTTGAGACTGACAGGAGAACTGATAGAAGTTTTCAAAATTATGAGAGACGTACATAGATTAGACTTTTCCCCAGGGTAGAAATGTCAAACAGCGGAGGACATGGTTTTAAGTTTAGGCCTCGTGAAGGGCACTTCTTTATGCAGAAATGACGGGTGCCTATTGGGGGTAGGAGTGGAAGCAGGTCATTGGTGGAGTTTAAAAGCATTTTAGATGGACACATGAATTGGAAGGGAATGGAGAGACATGGATGACATGCAGGAAGAAGACATTAAGTATAAATTAGCACCAGGAATGGCACAACCCAGTGGGCCGAATGGCCTGTTGACTGTTCTATGCTCCTTAGTGGGAGAAATAGCTTCCAACGTAAGGATGAGCAGGAGTCAGAGCAAAGGGTCATTAACAAAGATTCAGGGAAACCATGTGGTGACTTATGATCTGCATTGTATTCCTGGAAAGGTGCTAGAAATTGATCCTATAGTGAATTCCAGAAGAGAACAGGATGTAGCTGTGTAAAGGAGGGATCTGACAATTATAGGGAAAGAGCAAATGAAGTAATTCAATTGTAAACTCTTTCACGGGATGTTCCAGCCACCATGGGATGAATGGCCTTGTGGTTATGAATGGTGAGGTATCAATAATCTGTGGCATGTGACAAAACCATGATTGTAGATTGTAGATTGAAACCGTACTGCTGTGCTTCAAAGCATGTACTGGTGAATATCAAGTTTGTGATCATGTGATATTGATACTGTTTCAGAACATTCTGGTGATTGCAACCGATATTCGTTACCGCCCAGGAACCAGCAGCCACTCCCAGCCAGTGCTTTGTGAGGGGAAAGAAAACCGGACCTCTGATTATTTTGATGAACTGGCCACTTATTAAGCTGAGAAATTTACATAAGGCCACTGAATTTTCTCTGTCAAATATTCATTTCTAGCTTGATCGTTTTCAGTATAGTGCATTGCAAACAAAAGCTATTGTTAAGCTCCATCTCTGGGTTCTTACTCTTTGTATGAACTTTTGTGAAAGACTTTCATGAAGCAGAAGGAAATAACTGCTGAAATCTTCCTGTATGTATTGTTGGAAGAATATAAAAACAAAAATAACCAACTTTAGGAGAACCAAACCTTGGTGCTAACAAGCATTAGCAACAGTCGAGTTTTCATTGCTTTTGATCTCAACCCCTATTTTTTGAGAAGGGGTTTAAAAGAAACTTTTGGTCATTTTGTTTAACATTTGCATGAGCTCCTGAGAGAAGTGCAAATTCTTCAGTATATCTGTGATTGGGTATCTGTTATATCGAGCTGTTTATTAAACAAAGGCAACAAACTTCCTGTGGATGTGCATTTACTTTCTTGCTGAGCTGTATACAAATAAAGATATGAAAGAAAAAGCAGACTCAATTGTTTTTTTTTAAATAATGAACAAAGCAACATATTTTCAGATGCAATTTCTTTTACACACTGTTTACTTCTCCTCAAGTTCTGCCTGACCAGCATTAGTTTTGAGCTTACGGATTTACCATCTTCCCTGCATCAGTTCTTTGTAAGGTCAAAGTCAAAGATGAATTTATTGTCTTATGCACAAGCAATGTAAAAGATACTTGCAGCAACCTCAGAAACACAATTATAACCAAAAAAAGGTTCATTTTACTTCAGTATGATCAAAGTGGTCAGAAATGGTTGAAGGGAAGTGACAGTTATTGAACCTGATGCTGTGGGACTTCAGACTTCTTTAACTCATATCAGCGTTAACATTCAAATATCTAAGTCGGGGTGACTCCCTCTCCCCATATTCGAGATATATCTGTGGGAGAACCATTTCTGAGAACCTCTGGAAGTGAATGCCTTTCACCCACTAACTGATATTTCTTGTGTGCATTTCTGTCAGGGGCAATATCCATTAATCATTGTGGCATCCGGCATACTCCTGTAATGGTGCTCACTGTTGCTGGAGTGATTTTGTTACTGTTTAGCCGTCTAACTGCTAACGTTCCAAACACACTGATGGAAAGCATCAGGAAACTGGTCCAGAATGGTATTCCTGTTTGCTTTGCTAAACATGGAGTACCATTTATACATTGCTCTACGCGGCCACCATTGGTCTGGATGTTGTGGCCCAGCTGTCCACGTGATATGCAAGCCAGGGCGGGAAGATACGGAGAGCAAGTTTGTTGCCCGTGTAGCAAGCACCTCTTCTCCATGCAGCCGATGAATCCAAAGGGTCAGCGGAGGCCGATGCAGTTGGGCACCAGCGGTGTCATAGGAGTCGCCGGTCAGTGTTGAGCTCAATGTAGGACTGCCTTAGGGACTCCAGCTCTGGGTTTTTCCTCAGGGTTTAATCCCAAAGCTTTCCCCATGAGTGGGTGTAGCTGCAAGGCTGCAGAGATTTGAGTTCAGAACTTTCCTTCTCCTAGATCAGCTGCCAACCACGGCTGATGAGCCCCACCTGCCCAAAGTGAATGGTTTTAAGGCACCAGTTACCTTCCTATGCCCCTTTCCCCGTCAATAGAAACAGTTCTGCTGGGCTTAGTAGCTATGCCACATGTGAAGGCCAGGAGCTGGACGTGGTTGTCAGAGGCTATCTGAGATGCACACTGCTGGGAGCATTTAACAGATAGTGACTCCTGACTATAGTCACTCCTGACCATAACAACCTTAAAGAATCACATTGCTCTGCACAACAACATTATTGGTGAACTGTCGATATGTTCAGCACGAGGGCAGGTCATCTTAGCCCTTTGAAGATAACTGGGTTTGGGAAATAACTTCCAGCATTTTCAACAGAACCCTCCTCTAGAAAATAATTCAAAATGAAGTTCCCACGACACAGCAACTGCACACTACATCAGAACACTTTATTGTGTTTTAATGTCTTAAATTTTCATGTACTGTATTAAATTTGAGATGAAAACAGAAAATGCTGAAAATACTCAGTAGATCAGTCAGTGTCTGTGGAGACAGAAACAATTAAAGATTTAGGCTTGGGTCCCACTGCAGAACTGATTCTTCTGATAATAAATCTTGGACCGGAAAAAGTAACAGTTTGTTTCTCTAAGCATGCTGCCTGGCCTGCTGGTTATGTCCAGCACTCCAGCATCTAAAGGTTTTTTCAAATTATTTGCTTCAATTTGAGGTGAAGTTTTTGTGCTGCAGGCTTGCATAACTACGGCTGGGATGCGTGCAGTAAAATGTTGCTTTCCCAGTTTTGCCAATATCAGAATCAGGTTTAATATCACCGGCGTATGTCGTGAAATTCGTTAACTTTACAATGATAAATAAATATAGAGAAAAAAGCTGAATTTCAGTAAGCACGACCATGATTGTTCTCAGCACATTTTCCTACAGAAGCAGTTTGCCATTGCCTTCTTCTGGACTGTGCCTTTACAAGACCGGTGACCTCAGCCATTATCAGAGACTACCCGCCTGGCATCAGTGGTCCCATAACCAGGATCTGTAATATGCACCAGCTGCTCATAATGACCATCCAGCACCTGCTCCCATGTCCTCACGTGTCCCTGATCAGGGTGGCGGGGGGGAGGTGATAAGGGTGATCTGCAGGCTAGCTGAGGGAAGGAGTGCCTTACACCTCCTTTGGTATCTCCACCACACCACCCAAACATTACAGCCCAGGAATAGGCCCTTTGGACCATGACGTCGTGCCCCTGGGGGACACCCGTGTGGGGATGATTCCGAAAGGAGGAATGGTTGTGCATCCTAACTGTCTGCGGATTGTTGGTCAGGAAGTCCAAAACCTAGTTGCACAGTTGCATACTTGGACCAAGGAGTAGGAATTTGTTCTTCAAGGTCTGTGAATCAATAGTGTTGAATGTCCATCTGAGATCCAGAGTCAGCATTCTGACCTAAGTGCCATTGCTTTCTGGGTGTGCCATGGCCAGGCGTGTGACAAATGCTATGGCAGCTGTCCTAGATGGTACTGTTGGTAAAGGTATTGTTGAGTGCCCAGTGTGGCAGGAATGGAGGTTTTGATATGTGTCAGCCGTTCAAGGCGATCAATGCCACCGGATTGTAGTCGTTCAGTTCCAGTAGAAGCTTTGAGAAATATTTCTCTCGCACTATGGATTGCCATAAGATAAATAGTGTCATACAAAAGACAGATGACGCTGTTAATTAAAATGTAAAACGTCTTGCGTAATGTGCTTTAAAATGTTTTGGATTACCTTTAGAAGCCGGGACACCCACCTTGATAAATGTTATCGTGAAAGGTTTGGAATCCAGATTAAAAGAGATGTTCGCCTTTCCGTGCATGGGATGGGAAGGTGGAGAAGAGGTAAATAAAATTGTAAATATTTTACAGCAATGCCAAAGGGAATTACAAAGAGAGATGAGAATAAAGTACATTCGTTAGCTCTGGAGAGTGCCCCATTTCAGCAAACGTGGGTTTGGAGTGGTGGGTGCGGGAGGGAGAGGGAAAAGAGGGGCATGTCCGCGAGAGACGTGCGTTACCCACTAGGTTCAAAGACGCCCTTTGCACAAAGACCATTTTAAAAGGAGTCGGTTTCATCCCTCGCCGCCACCTCACCACAGACTACACAATTCACTTTAAATAGCTCATTTGGCCAATATCCCCAGCCCCCACGATAGCGGCGCCACACCCGGATTCTGCCCGTTGTGAAGATATCTGAGCCTGTTACTCCCTTGACTCTAAACGGATGTTGTGGGATTTTCTGGTTGATACTGGAGCCATTTGTTTCCACAATTCCAGATTGGCTACAAGCACCTGCGAACAACGAGCGTTGTGGGACTTACGGTATAGTCAGTCTCTTTATCCCTATCTCACTAAGTCACTTGTCAGTTTTCGGACATCGCCGGTACAGCACAAGACCCACGCATTAATCTGTTGGGGCGTATCTCCATTGTAAATTGGGATATACATTGCTATGCTCCCATGAAGAGGTACAACTTGAGGTAAGAGAAAACGGTGTGTCCTGACGAAGGGTCTCGGCCTGAAATGTCGACTGTCCTTTTCTTCCATAGATGCTGCCCGGCCCGCTGCATTCACCAACAACTTTGATGTGTGTTGTCTACAGAATCTCTTGTGTTTATGTAGTGGATTCCTAACTATGCTGAATTTAATCACCCCTTCGGGGTCTCAGTTTACCGCCAGCCCCGGTTCAACTGGAATTCTGCAGATGCTGGTCAACGTCCCCTCCAGTTTATGGGCTCCTGGACTATAGTAAACCCTGCCACATATTTGTTCATGACACCAGAACTTTTCTCCTCAAGAACTTTCTCAGTGGCATGGTGACACCTATCACCCCCATACAGCAGTAACCCAGTCGTCTAGGGGTATCCTGGCTGCGAGAAATCGGTGGCTGAAGTTCAGCGTGCAGTAAACTTCTCTCAGAATTTAACCCTTGTCATGCCACGTGTAGCCTTCACCTAATTGTCCAACCACTCAGCACTTAACGGCCGCCACCAGAGCTCGTTATGTGATTGCTTTGATGTCTGATCTCCCTATTGCTACCATGCCGCACTTCTGCCGAGCCAAGATAACAGAGCACCCACCACCCTTCCGCGACGAGGCCCAGATTTAATTTTCTTTGCGGACGGCTCTTCCTCCGGATCCGAAACAAGGAAAAATATCAGAGGATACATGGAAACATGAGGAAATCTGCAGATGCTGGAATTTCAAGCAACACACATAACCCAGCCCGAAACGTCGACTGTACCTCTTCCTATAGATGCTGCCTGGCCTGCTGCGTTCACCAGCAATTTTTATAAGAGGATACACAGTGTTTTCACCTCATTCAAGAGTTGAGGCGACCCGGCTCGCATCCTCCTGTTCTGCCCAAGCAGCTGATTTTTTTAACCTTAACGAGCGCCTGCATCCTCGCTGCTGGCGCTACGGTAAATATTTACACTGGTTCTCGTAATGCCTTCGGAGCAACACACGGCTTCGGTTTAATGGCAACTACCTGAGTTTCTCAGCTCTCTGAGAACCCCGATAAAACGTCGAATTGATGGTCACAAACATGAGAAAATCTGCAGATGCTGGAAATCCAAGCAACACACACAAAAATGCTGGAGGAACTCAGCAGGTCAGGAGGCATCTATGGAAAATAAAAGTACAGTCGAGACCCTTCAGCAGGATTGCCGACCTTCTTCCTACCATTCGCTTGCCTCTGTTGATGAACCAGTGTAACTACAGCATGGTGCGTCAGAGGCCGAATAGGTTTTATGGACTTAAAGCACACCATGCGCATGACTGTTAAGGATGGGAAAATTAAGGACATACTGGGAGGCGCAGGGATTCAAAGTCAAAGTAAATTTATTATCAAAATTCGTTTACGTCAACATATGCAAAACTGAGGTTCATTTCTTGCAGACATTCACAGGAAAATAAAGAAAGGCGATAGAAATTGTTAATTAAAAAAATATGGCAGGAGTCATTGATAATGGATGCTGCTTTCTTGTGGCCACGATCCTTGTATGTGCCCCATGGTAGGGAGGGCTTTGCTTGTGATGGACTCAGCTGCTTTCAACACTTTCTGTAGATTCCTGACCATAGCAGAAAAAGTGACAGTGAATTGTGATTTGCGAGAAACGTTATCTTAGGAAGATACCACCAGTATCTGCCTCCGCTGTTCCTTCACCCCTGGGGCCATTTGTGCTTCTCTAGATGGACATTATACAGTTACCTAAATACATGGATTATAACTGTGTTCCTGTTGTTGTGTGTGTGTCTTTCCAACTTAAAGAAATGACGCTGTCACTAGGCTAAACTTCTCTTCCAGGAATTTCTTTGTAGGTTTTGGATTCCTGAGAAGCTCTCAAGCGATAACATTATACACTTGACAGGCAAGGTGATGCAAGATTTGATAAGAGTTTTGCAGTGTTATCAACACTTCACCTGTCCTTACCACCCACGATCTGCTGAAGCAGTTGAATGGCAGAACAAAGCCCTGAGAAACAGATTGGCTAAATTGCGTCAGGGAACTTGACTAAAGTGGCTAAAGCCACTTCCCTAGGCCCTTATGACAGCATCCATAGCTCTGAAACGCATTACAGTCCTGTCTTCGCACAAGATGGCAGTGGGACGTCCCATGTGCTTACTAGTCTCTCCCCCACTTTCAGTCAAGCAGAAGGACACTCATATTATGAATGAAGGCATGTTGCAGTAATGTGTGGTACTGACACGAACTCTTAAAGGTTTCCAGCACAGGGGCTTGATTCCCAAAAAGCAGAGTGTCACATCTACCAGCCAAGAGACCGGATTCTGGTACTGACAAAAAAATTGCCTTGAGCCATGTTGGGAGGGTCAGCTTCAAGGTCAGCGGGAGGAAGAGAGAGCAGCGCGCTGCGTGTGCGCAGCCCTCCGGTGAAAATGATATCGCATCCATTAAATAGGGTCAGTGGACAATTCTGATTTGATGGAGACAGACGTGGAAGCACAGAGGAACATCTGGAGAAATTTCTGAAATGCCTGTTTGCTGCTGTTGTTACTGCGCGATCGAGAATCTTCCAGAGGGAAGGCCTCAAAATCCCTGGATTTGCCTGCTGTTGGCGACCGAGTTTGAGGTCGAATCGTTCGGATAGAGATGGTGCTCAGTACTCGGTGTCGGAGGGCTGATCAGAGGCTCGAAGTTTTCGGACGACTCAGAGTCGGACTGTGGTCAGGCATGGCAGGTAGAGTTTTTCTTCCTTCTCCCGTTTGCGTGAGATGTGGGATATTTGAGAGACTTTGAACTTTTACTGGGCTCATGGACTTCATCAAGTTATGGTATTGTTGCACTGTTGTAACTATATGTTATAATTATGTGGTTTTGTCAATTTTTTCAGTCTTGGTCTGTCGTGTGTTTTGTGATATCACACCGGAGGAAATATTGTATCATTTCTTAATGCATGCATTACTAAATGACAATAAAAGAGGACTGCGTGTCCTCATAATCTAATCACATCTGCTCTTTGAAGTCAAGAAAGGGAGGTGGCCAATGTAGGTCCATATATCACAAGTTAAGCCAGCTGGGCCATGGGACAGTGAACCAATAGCCAGAAAAACCTTGACTGACAGTTGGACTGACTAACTGAATTATCCGATTGTAACACACTGTAAGATTTCACTGCTAAGGCTAATGTAATGGCTTCTATGTAATGTTTTACTGCTAATATGATGGTTTCTCTGTAGCAACAGTGTTTGGGTTATGACTAGAGATAACGGGGCTTTGGAATGTATGTTATCCAATGGGAGAAATGTTGTTCTTTCTTGTGTGTCTGGGAGCCATGTTTTTCATGGTCTTTCGTCAGGGAGAAATGGAGAGAGAGGACAAGAATGGAGAGAGCCGGAAGACCACTGGACGGAGTGGACTGAGGAGTGAGTGGTCCGAGGGCCGGCTATGCTCGGAGGTCGATGGAAACAAATGAATGAACAGTGAGGTTCAATGATGCGCAATAGACTTTTTTCTTAAAATGGGACCCTTTACTTTTTATTTTCTTTACTAACCCTCTATCCAGATTAAGATTTATAAAGTTCAATCATTTACTTGCATATGGTGTACTGTCGGATATCTTATGGTGCAGATTTGTAACCAGGCAACACATCACGCAGCACCCACACAAACGAGATTTCTCAGTTTGGCAGGGTCTGAAGTTGCTTTCCCCTAGTCGAACATGTGCTGGCTGAGCCTGAGGATTACAATTGTGGGGCTCGTCCGGGATTGATTCTGTGGGATGCTGCGTGATTGCCCTGAGCATTGAATCAGTGGGTTGTGTGTTTAAATCTGTTGGTATGGATGCTACTGGGGTGGAGTGGTGGTGCACCTTTGTAGGGTTGCCAGTAACTAATGCGTGCATGTTGAATGGGGTGGATATTCGTACCCCAGATGAATTGTTAATTCGATTTTTGAGTACGGTTAAAGGTATTGGCAAAGTTGAAATTGTAGCGTGGAGTTTTGATAAAATAGTGGGCTCAGACCTCGTTTTAGTTCAGACTCGTGCTGACATAACGGCAGTGGAGCTGCCAGCGTCTATCGGTGCCCCAGGTGAGGTGGGGCCATGGCCTGTCCGTACTGTCAGGGAGGAGGAGCAGGTAGTATTGCGGGCTAAGTCACAAGTTGAGTTTCCCGTAGCTGGGCGCGGAGACTTCAAAGACAGAGTTCTATCATTTCTGGGGAGGCTTATGGGAGCCTGCAAGGAGGAAGCTAGGGAGAGCTTTCTGGGGACATTGTCTGTGCACCTGGTGCTTCAAGCTGCTTTTGAGGAAGTGCGTGGCTGCATTGGGTCAGATACCGAATTTAGGTGAGGGATTTGTGTGGTTCACCCAGTCGAAGCCAATGGTGGTGCGGCCCGGGGAAGTAGCGTGAGTGATGGGGACCCCCAAATTTCCTGGAGTGCCTGAGGGTGAGACCCTCTTTGTGGACACACTCTGGAAGACCTCAAGGGGGATGCCCCTGGTGCACATGTTCCCGGTGACGGTGAGGTCCAGTGTCCCTGTGAGACAAGCCGGGGAGAAACTATAGGAAAAAGTGGGAAAGTTAACAGCGAAGATAGAGGCGATTACCACCTGGCCAAGATCCCAGACTGTGAGCGCTCGGTGCTCGTTCCTCGGGTTCTGTGGTATATGCTTCCTTTTGCTAACTCCCAATTGATTGAGGAAGAGACTCCTGACCCTTCTCCCATTGAGTTAGATGAGGGGGTACGGAGGTCTCAGAGAATTAGGAGACCCCCGATAGGCTGGCCTACGTTGCACCAGGGGAATGAAGTGTGGGAGCAATGTCACTGCTTTGTACACCTGGATTGGGCTTTGTGTTTTGCAGGAAGTGTTGGCGAATTATCTCAATGTCATGAGGACATGACTAAATTCGATGGGGGAAGAGTGTAACACTGTAAGGTTTCACTGCTAAGGATAATGTAATGGCTTCAAGGTAATGTTCACTGCTAAGGTAATGGTTTCTCTGTAGCAGCAATATTTAGGTTAGGACTAGAGATAACGGGACTTTGGCATGTATGTTATCCAATGGGAGAAATGTTGTTCTTTCTTGTGTGGCTGGGAGCTGAGTTTTTCATGGTCTTTCTACAGGGAGCGATGGAGAGAGAGGACGCGAATGGAGAGAGTCGGAAGACCACCGGACGGAGTGGACTGAGGATCGAGGGTCGGAGGACCAGCTACACTTGGAAGTCGACGGGAACAAATGAACGGACGGTGAGATCCAATGATGCAAAATAGACATTTTCCTTAAAATGGGCGCTTTTACTTTTTTTTTACTAACCCTCTATCCAGATTAAGATTTATAAAGTTCAGATACTTAATTGCATATGGTATACTGTCTGATATTTTGCAGTGCAGATTTGTAACTCAGCAACACATCACGCTGCATCCACACAAACGAGATTTCTCAGTTTGGCGGGGCCAGAAGTTGTTTTCCCCTATACGAACA
Source organism: Mobula hypostoma (assembly GCF_963921235.1). Classification (NCBI taxonomy): domain Eukaryota; kingdom Metazoa; phylum Chordata; class Chondrichthyes; order Myliobatiformes; family Myliobatidae; genus Mobula; species Mobula hypostoma. The sequence goes on from NC_086098.1 coordinate 228,216,634, forward strand.
CGTGCTGGCCGAGCTTGAGGGTTACATGATCATTCCTGCCTGCAACATTAAGTAATCATTTTGAATTATAAATTTTGGATAGTCTATCTTATGGAATTACTTCATAACACTAACAGCCCTAACAATTTTCTCCATACTGGCTGTGAATATGCTTTGCTCATAACCGGTCAACCTGTTGGGTTTGTTCTCGAGTGGCCATGCATTCAGGGTATGGGCCAATAATTGATAACAATACTAGAACTGTGAGGGGAGCTAGAGACTGCACTGCCAATAGAAATGAATCTTTCCAATGCAACTGCTTTGAGGGATGCTATCAGCCTTTCTGTGATGGACTGCATGAACCCCCCAGTACTGAAGTTGAGAGGTCTGTTACTGCATTCACTGTCGGCTGGGGCTAGGCTTGGGGAGCAGTACATTCAATGTCAATACCACCAGTGATCCTCCTGTTAATGGGACCTATCGGCTATGCGGCTTCATGGCCTAACATTTGTTGCCAGTGGTTCCCTTTCAAAATGGGATTTTTAGCCTGAACCAAAGCCATGGAGGGGTTGTTGTTAATTGGCCTCTGTGATACCTTAAGTGTAACACCTGCCATTGCTCCCCTTGCATCCACCCATGCAACTCCGCCAACGAAGGACTATTATGGAGACGAGCGTTTCTGATTAATAGCATCAGCCAGGCTAGCTTGTGAGAGCATCAATATAGCATTGGCCATGGAGGAATTGGCTAATAAAACAACCTTAGCCTTACATGACAGAAGCCAGGCTATTAAAGACATCGCTTGCTGAAATGGCAGCTATCTGTACTGTGGCCCTTCAGAATTGGTTAGCTTAAGATCTTTGGTGCCTGAGAAGAGTGGTTGGGGGTGTTGCACATCCATCCCTGATATATTCAAGATCGTCACTGATTTGACAGTACATCTCCGGCTGGAGGCTGACAAGGTCAGAAAGACCAGTCAAAGTTATACGGGAATCCATCTTCACCTTGGGGACAGTTTCACATGCTTCACTCACTACTGGGGGAGGAGGCTTGGGCAGCTCCGTTGTGGAGTGGGTAACAGTGGAGGGGGGCATATTTCTGCTACTTGTGATATTTGTTATCATCTCTTGCCTGAAATCGATCTGTTGAGTGGTGGCCTGAAGAACGGCCACCTGCGGTTTGCAGACATCCCACCCTGCAAAAACTCATTTCAGGGAGGCAGCACCATCAATTTGCGGGAGACTCCCGGGAGAGGTGTGATGTCTGCAATAGAGTAGCTCCCTAGCAGCCAGCCAGCTAGTTTGAATAACGTTAGCTATGCTAATGAATGAATGACACCTGTTAAACTCACCTCAACATGTCTTTTACATTTTAACTCACCATGGGCAATAGAAAAGTCACTGTTGCAAACAGTGCAGCGAGCAACACTGTCATTATTTTTGACCCCTATTAGGCAGGGGTACACTTTAGGGTAGTCTGGGGTGACGTACGATTTATATTTTCTTTTTTTTGGAACACTCTCCCATGGCGCGCTCTCACTCTCTCTCGTGGTCGCTCTTGCGCTTTCTCTCTCACTCTCTCTCTCTCGCTTGCTTGCTCCTGCTCTCTCTCGTGGTCTCTCTCGTGCTTTCTCTTTTGCTTTCTCTCTCGCGCTCTTTCGGTCGCTCGCTCTCAAAAGAATTGATTTCCGTGACATTGTATATAATTTGTGGGCATCAGGGAGCCACTATTAATATGCAGGAGACTTCCGGAACTTCCGGGAGAGGTGGGATGTCTGAGTTTGGTCCAACAGCCACTGACGAATTCCAAAGGCTCTGGACTGTTAAGCCGTAGCCAAGGCCCGTGTTGTACTTTATAGGACACAATGAGGTGGTATGGTAGTTCCAGCAAGGAAAGGGTTAAGATCATGTGTGACCAGAGACAGAGTGCAGACATTGTATAGTCAACTTAGTGAACAGCCTTGAGAGCCTAACTCCCCTTTGTAAAGCCGAGTTCAAAGACCGTAGAATGTCTACAATGGTTTAGGAGCCTGATGGTTGTAGGGTAAGAACTGTTCCTGGACCTGGTGGTGGGGGACCTAAAGCTTCTGTACTTCCTGCACGATGGTAGTATTGAGAAGAGAGCGTGGCCTGGATGATGGGGTCCTTGATGATTTTCACTGAGTCCTTCATGCTTATCAAGAGATCATAAGTTTGCTTGTGTATTTAGAGTGCATTTCTTAAAGGGAAATTACAGGCTGCAGATTGCAATAATAACAGTTCCATGGCCACCTTATTAGGTAGCTCCTGTACCACTGAATGGCCCATCAACTTCATGGTTCGATATGTTGTGTGGTTAGAGATGCTCTTCTGACACCACTGTTGCAATGCGTGGTTATTTGAGTTACTGTCGCCTTCCTGTCAGATTGAACCAGTCTGGCCATTCACCTCTGACCTCTCAAGGTGTTTTTGCCCACGGAACTGCCACTTACTGGGTGTGTTTTTCACACCATTCTCTATAAACTGTAGAGACTGTTGTGCATGAAAATGCCAGGAGACCAGCAGTTTCTAAGATATTCAAACCACCATGTCATTTCATGGTCAAGGTCACTTAGATTACATTTCTTCCCCATTATAATGTTTGGTCGGAACAACAAATGAACCGCTTGACCATGTCTGCATGCTTTAATGCATTGAGTTGCTGCCACATGATTGGCTGATTAGATATTTGCATGAACAAGCAGGTGTACCTAATAAAATGCCCACGGAGTATATTTCTTTGGACTTTGTGAGCTGCCTGCAAAACATTGCTGTATGTTGCCCCTGTTATGATTGGTATTTAAGTATAAAAAAACTAGGATTCAGAAGTGCCCTAAATTTCTACTGGATCAATATCTATACAAAAATTCACAATCTTGGGCTGTACCTTCAGAGCAGTTTGGTGACACAGGCTGAACTCTTCTTGTGCACTTGTAAATAAAGTGTGATTGAGAAACTAGTGCAAGTTGTCAGGATCCAGTTAATCAGCGCCGACAGCGGAGCATTGGAAACCTCATTAATATTGTAGTCACATCACTAAAGCCATGGGCCTGTTCTTTAAAGGATGTTCAAACAGAATTTACATTTTTGGCAAACGTTTACTGTCTTTGTTTTGATACTGAGATCTAACAAGTTACACAGTCAGCTCTCAGTATCAAAACAAAGACAGTAAACAGTAAAGGAAGGTTGATCTGCTGGTCCTACTCCACACACAACTTCGTAATTCCATGTACGGACCCAGGCTCTAAGTTCGTCCTTACATTTCAGCACACCAATTCCGTCTGGTTTGTGCTGTCTTTTGTTTCAGTCACACCACCTTGCCAGCCATTGCCCTGCTGCTGTGGTCCCCATCCTCCTGCTGCTCCAGTTTAAACCCTCCTGAGTGGCACGAGCAAGCCTCCCTGAGAGAATGCTGGCTCCCCTCCACTTCAGGTGCAGTCTACCTAGTCTGTGCTGGTCCCACTGTCCCAGAAGAGAGCTCAAAAATCCATAAATCTGAAGCCCTCCCTCCTGTACCAGCTCCTTAGCCATATTGAACCGTATAAATTAACCTATTTCTCACCTCACTAGCACTTCACAGATAGTAATCTTGAGATGACAACCCTGGAAGTTCTCTGTTTTTTTAACCTCCTGCTTAACTCCCAAAAAGCACTTTGCAGGGTCTCATCCCTACAACTGCCTATGCCATTGTTACTGTATCGACCACAGTCCCTGGGTGCTCAGTCTCCCCTCTCAGAATGTCCAGAAAGGGTGTTACTGAGATTGGAGGACATCTGTTATAAAGAGGAACTGGATAAGGCTGGGAATATTTCCCATGGAGGCCCAAGGGGGTAACCTTATGGAGGTACATAAAAATCATTAGGAGCACAGATAAGGTGATGGTCCCGGTCTTTCCCCACAGAGGGCTGTGAATGTATGGAATAAGCTGTCAGGGGAAGTGGGAGAGGCAGGTACAATTACAATGTTCAAAGGAAATTTAGATAAGCACATGGATAGGAAAGAATTAGAGGGATATGGGCCAAATGTAGGCAAATGAGACCTAGTCAGCAAGGACAAACTGATAATTGGCTAATTATTGTGACATCTACTGAGACAGAGGGGAAGACATTGTTATATATGCCATCCAGACAGATCATTCCAAATGTAAGAACACTGAGGTGGTACGAAGGGAAAACAATACCCGAATGCAGACTACAGTGGCACAATTACAGAGAAAGTGCAATGCAAGTCGACAAATAAGATGTAGGGGCCATGATGAGATAGGTAGAGAGATCAGGAGTTCAACAAGAAGTCCGTTCAAGAGGTCTACTGCAACACCACAGCAGCTGTTCTTGAGGTTGGTATGGTACCAGCCCTTTAGCCCACTTTGTTGTGCCCACCTTTTAACTACCCTAAAATCAATCTACCATACATAACACTCCAATTTTCTATCATTCATGTGCCTATCTAAGAGTTTCTGAAATGCTCTGAATGTATTGGCTTCTACCACCAGGCTTGGCAGGACACTCCATGCGCTCACCACTCTCTGTGTAAAATACCTACATCTGCTATCCCTCCCTTTACTTTCCTCCAATCACCTAATAATTATGCCCCCTTGTATTAGCTAGATCTGCCCTGGGAAGAAATATCTGGCCATCCACTCAATCTATTCCCCTTTTCATCTAGTGCACAGCTCATCCTCCTTCACTCCAAAGAGAACAGGCCTTGCTTACTCAACCTACCCTCACAACTCATGGTCTCTAATCCAGGCAGCATGCTGGCAAATCTTCTCTACAACCTCTCTAAAACTTATACATCCTTCCTATAATGAGGTGACCGGAACTGAACACTATAGTTTAAGCATAATCTAACCAGGATTTTATAGGGAAGCAACACTACCTTGCAGCTCTTGAATTCAATCCCCTGACTAATGAAGGCCAACACACCAAATGCCTTTTTAACAATCCTATCAACTTGGGCTGTAACTTTAGGGGATCTACAGATGGCAGCCAAAAGATCGCTTTGTTCCTCCACACTGCCAAGAATCATGCCATTAACTTTGAATTCTGCCTTCAAATTTGACTTTCCAAAATTAACCACTTCATACTTTTCTGGGTTGAACTGCATCTGCCACTTCTCAGATGAGCTCTGCATTCTATGGCAAACTTCTACACTATCCACAACACCACCTTCATCGGCAGACTTACTAAATCACCCTTCCACTTCCTTATCCAAATTATTTATAAAAGTTGCAAAGAGCAGGGACCCAGAACGCATTGCTGTGGAACACCACTGGTCACCAACCTCCAAGCAGAATATGTTCCATCTATAACTGCCCTCTGCCAATGAGCACAAGCCAATCCTAAATCCACGCAGCCAAGTTTGCTTGGAACTCATGCCTCCTGTCTTTCTGAATGAGTCCACGATGGGGAAAATCCATACAATCTACTTCCAACTGTTTTCGTAGTCGTTAGGTCGCATCTGGAATTTCCAGTTGGCAGACAATTTCCCTCCATGCCGCTCTGTGCCAACACTTGTCCACAACATCCCTAGTCTTCTCCAGCTTGGCCCAAGCCTTGATGTTATCCAGCCACGTTGTTCTTTAGGAAGAGGTACAGTCGACGTACCTCTTCCTAGAGATGCTGCCTGGCCTGCTGCGTTCACCAGCAACTTTGATGTGTGTTGCTTGAATTTCCAGCATCTGCAGAATTCCTCGTGTTTGCGTTGTTCTTTACCTTCCTCTTCCTTTCTTTCCCTCCACCTTTCCATATAACAAGTCCGACAAGATGTTGTCTCTCCGCGTAACATGTCCACAATAAGCAAATTTTAACTTCATAATCTTCTCCAGCAATATCCGTGGTCTATCAACCTCGGACAAAACCCTCTCATTTGAAACATTTGTCGATAGCACCACATTTCAAAAGCATTAATTCGTTTCATGTCATCCTTCTTCAGGGTCCATGTTTCTGATCCATACCTCAGCACTGACCATACGTAACACTCCAGGAAACGGATTCTCCTTTGGATGTCTACCTTCCGATTGCATAGCAGATCTTTTAGCTTCATGAGCTGGGTCTTAGCCATACCTATTCTCCTTCTGATCTCAACTTCACATCTCCTGTCATCTGTCAGACAACTGCCAAGATATTCAAACTTTCACACCTGTTCAATGTCTTGTCCATTCACTTGTAACGATACCATCATGAATGAGTCTTTAGTATTTGTTTTGCTTACCACCATCGCTTTTGTTTTCTTAGGGTTGATTTTAAGTCCGTAGTCAAGGCTTTTCTCATTCACTTTATTCAGCATAATTTGCAGTTCGCGTTCACTGTCAGCTAACAACGCGGTGTCGTCCGCATACCTGATGTTATCCACCTTCCGGCCTCCGATTGGAATACCTGTCTCCTGATGGTCACATTCCTGAAAAATCCATTCTCCGTAGGGGTTGAACAAATCTGGCGATCCAACACAGCCTTGCCTTACGCCTTGTTTAATACATGCCCATGGTGATAGCTCATTTTCTACGCTGACCGTCGCTTTCTGTTTCCAATACAAGTACTGTTTTACCTTCAGCAATGAACTTTATCACAGCCACAAAGGGTTCAATCAGACTTGTGAGGCCTGACTTGCCATCATCAAGCCATGATAACTATCGTTAGTCAGACTATGCTTCTTCAAATGCTTGTAAATCCTGTCTCTGAGAAACATCACCAATAATTTGCCCACCACTGAAGTAAGACTTACTGGTCTATAAGTTCTCAGCTTCACGGATAATTGTTATTTCCCAATAGAACTTGCAATTCTCTATTCTGCTTCTTGTGCAAGTATTGGTTCTGATGTTGAGGGGTTAACATTTTTCCAGAGGGGAGGAGGTCACTTGCAGCGATGGGCTAGAGATGAAGTTAAGTAACACAAAAAGAAATTGCGTGTCCCATGTACAAGGACTGAAATTATTGTTGGGTTCCTATTTTCTATTGAGTAACAACTGAACCTTCTCCATTTCCACTCGAATCCCAGTTACAGGCTTCCTGCTGTTATTTCAATACAGATTTTGTGTCTTGCACAACGTTGAACAGACATTGACCACAACATTGAATGTTAAACCTGGTTGTGAACTGGGGCAACTTATCAGTTCACAAAATGGAGTCTGTGAAAATAGCCAGGTTTATTTGTTTCAGGGAGGGAGTGTGAGATGTCTCAGGTCAATTGGAGACCAGATGAGTGCATTTACCAATATAGTCACTGACAATCCCAAGTCATACCCAATAACATAGGAACAAACACAATAATTCAGTCTTGGGCATGTTTTTAAATACCCACCCTGGTTCTAAAAGTCCTGGAGCACAACACAAAGATCTGGAGCCGGATGGTTGCAGAGTTTTGTTGTGTAGATGTCAGGCCCATCCTGAGTAACAAGCATTCACAAAAGCTTGGAGTTTGGCCTCCTAGCATTCACTAATGTAGGTGTCTGCAAACTTGCGTTGTATGGAGTTTTCCATGCTTGTTTGGATAATTAGCTGAGGGATCAATTTGTGATGATGTAATTGTTAACTACAAATATTGGCTACGAGGTAATTATCTTTCAAAGGTATGCAGAATGGAATACTTCAATAAATTTCCTAGGTAGGTTTGTGAGACAGTTGAAAAGGTGGGCTTTTCAGAAACACACATAGACAACAATTCAATGCAGCCAGTGTTTGGAACTTCGGAATGGATTGAAACCTGAGATTTTGTTCTTAACAGACCAGGCCTTCAGTCTTTGGTGACTCTGTGGAAGGTAGTCCAGCTGGTGTGGTTTCAATCCACCAATGGTAGTTATGGTAGTTTATCTTACCTCCTCACAAGCTTTCTTCAATTTACATTAATAATTTCATTATACCTTAAAGTCACAATGTGAGGAATTTCGAACGGATTCAAAGGTTCAAAGGCTTAAAAGTTCATTTATTATCAAAGTATACAACTGACATTCTTTTTCTCCAGTTAGCCATGAAACCAAGAAAGAAAAGAAAGGCAGCAGGATTATCAACCCCAAATCCCTCCTCCCCGCACAAAAATGAACAAAAACAGAATAGGCACATTGACCCCCAAATCCCCCTCACCTGCACATGAAAAATCAAGAAAGATCAGGCAAAAAACACAGAATATAAAAAACTATAAGACTGAACAAAAAGTCTAGTCTAAGTCCATATCCAAAACACAGAAAACCTGGGTAACATTCTCTAGGCCCAGCTGCAGCCTTTCCCTCTCTGTAGCAGAGCAAACTCACCAGCTATCAAAAGGCAAGCAGCTGACACCCACTTTCTGAATGTGCCTTGATGTGTTAACCTCCCTTATCGCTTTAATTGGTGGACAGTGGAAGCTTTAATCGGCGAAATGGAGCCAGACATTGGCTTGCGCCCTGTAGCTTTCTCACACTGAAGTTCGCTCAAGCTGCATCTGTCACCCGGAAACCTCTCAGAAGGCCGCAGAGCGCTGAAACACGCAAACAACCTCCAAGCTGTAAATCACAGGCTCTAACAGTCCTTCCTCTGATCTGATTGTATCGAAACTTCACTTTGCCTCCTACTCAAATTCATTCTCAAAACTGTTGGTTGCCCCACTTACCTTCTCTCTGTGGCTCCTACTGTGAAGGCCCAAACTCAACCCCTCTTCCGGGATACTTGGTGACTTCTTGTTCACAACCCCTTTCCAATGACCTTACTACTACCTTAAGCTTCCTCTCTGCACTTTCCCCTCAAAATGTTTCCACCTCTTATGGTTCCATTCAGACACTTAGAGTCATAGAGCCATAAAACAGTATGACATGGATACAGGGACGCCAGCCTAACCAGTCCATGCTGATCATGGGCCCCACCTAGCTAGTCACAATTACCTGCATTTGTCCCGTATCCCTCCAAGCCCCACTCAGCCATCTACCTGTCCAAGCGTTTCTTGATGACACTGCTTTACCTTCCTCTACCACTTTGTCTGACAGCTCATTCCTTATGCTCACCATCCTCTCCATGGAAAAAGTTGATTCTCTGACCTCTTTTATATTTTTCCCTGCACCAGTCCACACCAACTGTGGTCTCTCGATGAGGAAGTCAAGGATCCCGTTGCAGAGGGAGGGTGATGGTGCTGAACGCTGAGCTGTAACCAATAAGTAGTAGTCTGCTGTGGACATTACTGTTGTCCTATCACAAGCAGGGAAAGAATGTTGATGTACTTTTTGGGGGGTTTAGGAGAACAACAACCTTGTTAAAACATAAATTCTTGATGGGCCACAACAGGGCAGATGTTGAGATGTTCCCACAGGTGGACAGGGTCTTGAATGAAGGAATGTAATTATAAACTGGGGACTGGTCACTTAAAACTTTCATGCAAAGGGTGGTGAATCTCTGGAATTCTTTATCCTGGAAGGTTATTGAGCTTGGATCACTGGCAGTATTTAGAAAGAAAGGAGATAAATTATTGAAAAATCAGGGTATTGAGGGCCGTGGGAACTGACCCAGAGGAATAATTGAAGCTTAGCACAGATCAGCTGTGCTTATATTTCACTGGCAGATAGGCAAGAGGAAGCCCATACAGCCGCAGGGAAAGCATGCAAACTCCATATAGACAGCACCAGAGCGCAGAATTGAACTAGTGTGCCATCCTTGGTTGTCCTGTTTCTCGAAGGTGTTAACGATTACAGAATCTTGGAGGATCCCTGGTACCTCCCATTGTTGCCTGAAGTGCCAGACGGATTATGGATTTGCAGCTGAATGTTTTCACTACTAAGTCTTATACTTTCAGTGAGGAAACTTCCTGCTTCCAAGGCCTTGTCACAATTCGTTTGGACAAGGCTTTCTCAATGCCCTGTGCGTCAGGAGCGGCGGAGGGGCCGGATCAGAGAGGTGGCAGTGAAATGAAGTCACGGGCATTCACATCAGGCACAGAGCTAGGGTTCAGGAGGGCTTAGGAAAGTTCCTTCCACCAAGTGCTGACAGCCACTCTGTCCCTGATGAATCCACCTTGGGTGTTGGGGCCGCTGATAGGTGCTTCAGTGCTGTAAAACCAGCACGTTGCGGCTGCAGTGAGGTGTTGAGCACCCTGCATCTTCTCTACCTGTTCTCTAACTCCTGGATTTTCTGCCTTTGCTGGGCATTATCTGACTGGAACGTTTTGTTTTTGCAATACCGAGGACTAATTTTAACTTTGTCTTTCTGTTAGCAAGGTGGGCGCTTGGCTGCGCTGGCAAAGATCCTCGCAATAAAGGAGTGCTTCATTCATCTAAACTTGCAATTAGGTCAGGATTTCAAATCGGAGAGCCATCTCGAAAGGAATTGGTAAGCCTATAAAACTATGAAAGGGATAGATAAGATAGAAAAGTTGCTTCCATTGATAGATGAGACTAAAATTAGGGGACATAGCCTCAAAATTCAGGGGAGTAGATTTAGGACGGAGATGAGAAGGAACTGCTTTTCCCAGAGCGTGGTGAATCTGTGGAATTCTCTGCCCAATGAAGCAGTGGAGGCTACCTCAGTAAATATATTTAAGACAAGGTTGGATAGATTTTTGCATGGTAGGGGAATTAAGGGTTATGGGGAAAAGACAGGTAGGTGGAGATGAGTCCATGGTCAGATCAGCCATGATCTTATTGAACGGTGGAGCAGGCTCGATGGGCCAGATACTCCTGCTCCTGTTTCTTGTGTTATGTTATATTTTTATCTTATGTGAGCCCAAGGAGGGATTAGAATGGCTTGTTAAAAGTAATATTGAAGAACTATAGAAGAGAGGATATTATGTTGTGTAAGTCATTGGTGTGGAGTACCGTGGACAGTTTTGATCTCCCTGATCAGGAAAGACATGGTTAAACTGGAAAGAGTACTGAAAAGATTCATGAGAAATTTGTCAAGACTAGAGAGCCTGAATTGGAGGGAGAGGTTGGACAGGGTAGGCCTTTAACCCTTCAAACAACAGAGAATGAGGAGTGACCTTATCGAAAGGTTTCACATTGTGAGAGGGCAGATCAGATGGACAGTAACAGCCTTTCTCCTGCTGTAGGGGAATCCAAAACTCAGGGACATAGGTTTAAGGTGATTGGGGAAAGATTCTAAAGGGATCTGAGGGACAATTTTTTATAGAGTGGGATATGAATATACGGCAGAGGGAGTGGTTGAGACAGGCACTATAATATCATTTATGAAACACATGGAGGGATGATGCTGAGACCCATACAGGCCAAGTGGACTAGATGGGTGGAGCTGAAGGGCCTGTATCCGTGCTGCATTGGTCTGTGACTCTATGCTCTGGTATGGGGGTTGACCCGGCGTTTGGACAAATTAAACGCCTTCCCAGATAGACTGGAAATGCGGGGTGTCAAGATCAGAGGTGAGGGTTGGGCTGATACTGGTTGCTGCTCCATGACGTTTGCTCTGCTCTCCCCAGCACTGAGGCAATTTTCCCCACTTTGTGATGGACTGAGGCTGAGGGTTTGGGCCTGCTTCGGCTGCTCCAGGCTTCGGGCCTGCTCCGGCTGCTCCAGGCTTCGGGCCTGCTCCAGCTGCTCCAGGCTTCGGGCCTGCTCCGGCTGCTCCAGGCTTCGGGCCTGCTCCGGCTGCTCCAGGCTTCGGGCCTGCTCCAGCTGCTCCAGGCTTCGGGCCTGCTCCGGCTGCTCCAGGCTTCGGGCCTGCTCCGGCTGCTCCAGGCTTCGGGCCTGCTCCGGCTGCTCCAGGCTTCGGGCCTGCTCCGGCTGCTCCAGGCTTCAAGTCTACGGGCTCCATTTCATTCTGAATGCTGTTGCGTGCTTTTATTGTTTGCATGATTTGTGTTTTTTTTTCTCTCTTTCTATGCATTGGGTATTGGTCTTTTTATTTTAATCAGGTTCTTTCGGATTTCATGTTTTGTGGCTGCCTGTAAGCAGACAAATCTCAAGCTTGTATAACTTATGCCTACTTTGACAATGCACTTTGAACTTTGAGTCTGTTACCTTAAGAGTCTGAATGGAAGCAGTAGAGATAGAGACATTCAGAGGGGCATGTGCAGAGTGATGGTTTAAGGTAGAGCTCAAGTTGTGGGGAAATGGATTTTGAACAAGAGGTTGAATATGCTGGAAGAGGAGTGGAGTTCGGGCCTGATTACAAATCTTCACATTATTAGGATGTTAGGGGCCATAGAGTGAGACACAGTCAGTGAGCAATACACAAAGTTGGCCTTCAGGTTCCTTTTCAATCTTTCTCTTCTCACCCTAAAGCTATTCCCCTTAGTTTAGAAATCCCCTACCCTGGGGGCAAGACTGTCACCATCCACTTTATCTATGCCTCTCATAATTTTACACTTTTCTATAAAGTCACCCCTCATTCTCCTGCGTTCCAGGGAATACAGACCCAGCCTGGGCCACCTTTCCCTGTAGCCTACGCCCTCTACTCCTGGCAACACACTCATAAGTGTTCTCTGCATTCTTTCCAGTTCAACTAAATCTTTCTATAGCAGGGTGAACAAAACCGTACACAGTACTTTAAGTGCAGCCTCACAAATGACTTCAACAACTGCAGCATAATGTCCTGACTCCTGTACTCAATGCCTTGCCTGATGGGGACTAGCATGCTAAATGCTCTTTTCAGTGCCATGTCCACCTGTGACGCTGCTGTCAGTGAACTCTGCATTTGCAGTCCTAGCTCCCTCTGTTCCATTACACTCCCAAATGCCCTACCATTCACAAGTACTACACATCACCTTTTCCAAAGTGTATCGCCTCGCACTCATCTTTTGGCCACTCCTCAGCCTACTTCCCTAACTGATCGAGATCCTTCTGAAATCTACAATTAAATTCACTATCAACACCACCTCCTAATTTCATGTTACCTGCAAACTTATTGATCAGGCCTTGTGTGTTTGCATCTAGGTTATTTACATAAATAATGAATAACAAGGAGCCCGACACTGAAGCCTATTGCACACCACAAGTCTCTGGCCTCCATTCTGAGAAACAAACTTTAACTCCAACTTCTCATTTTTATTTCTAAATCAATCTTTAATCTACTGAACTAGCAATCTACTGAAACCCTCCAAACCCACCAATCATACGAGACTTTGTCAAAGGCCTTGCTAAAGTCCAAATAGACGTCCCCTTACCTACCCGCATCTCTTTGATTAACTCTTCAAAATCCTCTGAAAGATTTGAATTTTTGCTCACTAAGCCATGCTGACCACCACTAATCAGATGCTGTCTATCCAAATGTAAAGGAGGATACCAAAAGTTTTTTCGGATATATAAAGAGTAAAAGAGAGGCAAGGGCGGATGTCGGACCACTCAAAAATGACATGGAGAGGTAGTAATGGGGGGACAAAGTCATAGTCATACTTTATTGATCCCGGGGGAAATTGGTTTTCGTTACAGTTGCACCATAAATAATAAATAGTAATAGAACCATAATAGTTAAATAGTAATATGTAAATTATGCCAGGAAATTATGAAATAAGTCCAGGACCAGCCTATTGGCTCAGGGTGTCTGACCCTCCAAGGGAGGAGTTGTAAAGTTTGATGGCCACAGGCAGGAATGACTTCCTATGACGCTCTGTGCTGCATCTCGGTGGAATGAGTCTCTGGCTGAACGTACTCCTGTGCCCACCCAGTACATTATGTAGTGGATGGGAGACATTGACCAAGATGGCATGCAACTTAGACAGCATCCTCTTTTCAGACACCACCGTCAGAGAGTCCAGTTCCATCCCCACAACATCACTGGCCTTACGAATGAGTTTATTGATTCTGTTGGTGTCTGCTACCCTCAGCCTGCTGCCCCAGCACACAACAGCAAACATGATCGCACTGGCCACCACAGACCCGTAGAACATCCTTAGCATCATCCGACAGATGTTAAAGGACCTCAGTCTCCTCAGGAAATAGAGACGGCTCTGACCCCTCTTGTAGAGAGCCTCAGTATTCTTTGACCAGTGCAGTTTATTGTCAGTTCGTATCCCCAGGTATTTGTAATCTTCCACCATGTCCACACTGACCCCCTGGATGGAAACAGAGGTCACCGGTACCTTAGCTCTCCTCAGGTCTACCACCAGCTCCTTAGTCTTTTTCACATTAAGCTGCAGATAATTCTGCTCACACCATGTGACAAAGTTTCCTACCGTAGCCCTGTACTCAGCCTCATCTCCCTTGCTGATGCATCCAACAATGGCAGAGTCATCCGAAAACTTCTGAAGATGGCAAGACTCTGTGCAGTAGTTGAAGTCCAAGATGTAAATGGTGAAGAGAAAGGGAGACAAGACAGTCCCCTGTGGAGCCTCAGTGCTGCTGATCACTCTGTCGGACACACAGTGTTGCAAGCACACATATTGTGGTCTGCCAGTCTGGTAATCAAGAATCCATGATACCAGGAAAGCATCCACCTGCATCGCTGTCAGCTTCTCCCCCAGCAGAGCAGGGCGGATGGTGTTGAACGCACTGGAGAAGTCAAAAAACATGACCTTCACAGTGCTCGCTGGCTTGTCCAGGTGGGCGTAGACACGGTTCAGCAGGTAGACGAAGGCATCCTCAACTCCTAGTTGGGGCTGATAGGCGAACTGGAGGGGATCTAAGTGTGGCCTGACCATAGGCCGGAGCAGCTCCAGAACAAGTCTCTCCAGGGTCTTCATGATGTGGGAGGTCAATGCCACCGGTCTGTAGTCATTGAGGCCGCTGGAGCGCGGCGTCTTCGGCACAGGGACGAGGCAGGATGTCTTCCACAGTACAGGAACCCTCCGGAGCCTCAGGCTCAGGGTGAATACATGGCGAAGTACTCCACATAGCCGAAGGGCACGAAATGGCAGATGAACAGACGGAGCATTTTGCATCAGTCTTCATTGTGGAAGACACTAGCAGTATTGCAGAAATTTGAGAGCGTAGGGGCAAAGTGTAGTTGGTCTTAGTAAGAAGAAGGTGCTTGCGATGCTGAAAAGTCTGGAGGTAGATAGGACACCTGGGCCAGATGCAATACACCACAGGGTTCTGAAAGAGGTAGGTGAAGAGTTTATAGAGGTATTGGTAATGTTCTTTTAAGAATTATTGGATTCTGGAATGGTTCTGGAGGACTGGAAAGTTGCAAATGTCACTCCACTCTTTAGGAAGAGAAGGAGATAAAAGAAAGGAAACTATAGGCTAGTTAGCCTCACTTCAGTGGTTGGGAAGACATTGGAGTCCATTATTAAGGATGAGGTTCAGGGTACTTGGAGGCACATGATAAAATAGGTCAAAGTCAGCATGGTTTCCTTAAGGGGAAATCTTGCCTGATAAATCTGTTGGAATTATTTGAGGAAATAACAGGCTGTCAAAGGAGAGTCAGTGAACAGAAGGCCTTTGACAAGGTGCTTCATATGAGGCTGCTTAACATGATAAGAGTGCATGGTATTACAAAGAAGGCACTAGCATGGACAGGAGATTGACTGACTGGCAGGAGGCAAAGAGTGGGAATAAAGGGAGCCTTTTCTGGTTGGCTATCTGTAACTAGTGGATATTGTCAATATTGGGATCACTTCCTTTCAAATAATATGCCAATGATTTGGATTACAGAAGTGATGGATTTGTGGCCATGTTTGCAGACAATATAAAGGTAGGTAGAGGGCTAAGTAGTGTTGAGGAAGCAGAGAGTCCACTGTAGGACTTAGACATATTGGGAGAACGAGCAAAGAAGTGGCAGATGGAATTATAGTGAAGGGAAGTGTATGGTCATGCACTTTGACAGAAGGAATAAAGATGTAGACTACTTTCTAAACAGGGAGGAAATTCAAAAACCAGAGTTGCAAAGGGATTTGGGAGTCCTTGTGCAGGATTGCCTGAAGTTTGACTTGCAAGTTGAGTGAGGGTGGTAAGGATACAATGTTAGCATTTATTTTGAGAGGACTAGAATATAGGAGGAAGGATGTAATGCAGAGGCTTTATAAGGTATTGATCAGACTCTTGGAGTATTGGGAGCTGCTTGGAGCCCCTTATCTAAGAAAGGATGAATTGGTGTTGGAGAGGGTCCCAAGGAGGTTCACAGGAATGATACTAGGAATGAAAGGGTTAATGTATGAGGAACATTTGATGACTTTGGGCCTGTGCTTGCTGGAGTTTAGAAGAACAAGGAGAGATTTCATTAAAACCTGTTGAATATCGAAAGGCCAAGATGGAGTGGAGGTGAAGAAGATGTTTCCTATAGTGGATGAGCCTAGGACCAGAAGGCACAGCCTCAGAAGAGAGATATGTTCATTTAGAACAGAGATGAGGAGGAATTTCTTTAGCCAGAGGGTGGTGAATCTGTGGAATTCATTGCCATGGATGGCTGTCGAGGCCAAGTCTTCGAGAATATTTAAAGCAGAGGTTGATAGATTCTTGATTGGTCAGGGTATCAAAGGTTATGGGGAGAATGCAGGAGAATGGGGGTGAGAGGGAAAATGGATCAGACAAGATAGAATGGTGGAGAAAACTCAATGGCCCAATTTTTCTCCTATATTTTATGGACAAATACAGGTAGATCTGTCCTTCAGAATTCCCTCCAGTAACCTCCTACTGGTGGACACCAGGGTAATCAATCTGTAGTTTCTCAGCTTGTCCTTGCTACCCTTCTTAAACAGCGGGACAAATTTAGCCACCCTCCAGTCTTCTGGAACTACGCAAGTGGGTAATTTTGAAGTAATTACTTCCAAAAGAGCATCCAGAATTTCTTTTCACACAGAGTCTGAGAATGCACTCGGTCAGACCCTGGGGATTTCTCCACTTTAATGTGCTGTAAAGCTGAAAATACTTCCCCCTAAACATCTCCAGTGTTTCCTTATCACTTCAGATGAGAATCAGAATCTTAAGTCTGAGGCGCTAGGGAAATGAGAAGGAACGAGGTGTGAAAGGTCCCATGGGAATGCATGCTGGGAGTAATTGAGTCTGGGGCAACAGAACGTTGAAGAGTTTCAAGTGACAGTTGTGAATGCTAGGTCGTGAAGTAATGGGGGAAGCTGGAGACTGGAGATTCAGCCGAAGGAAATTTAGTAAGTTTCAGATGGTGAAATGTGAAATCAGCCTATTTCAGCAACTTCTGCTTTGCACCTTGTTAAAATGGGTGTGATCAGTCACTGACCCCCTGACTCTCTTGGTGTAGCACATCCAGTCGAGATGCTGCCAAGGCTTTGGGTTGTGACGATCGCTCTCCTGTTCTTTGCCCCGTGCATCCTGTGTACAAACCCGGGACTGAAAACAAGAATTACACAAAAAGCCTTGAACTATGGTAAGTGTGGACAGCTCGCAGCCTGTACCTGGGGGTCTTTTATCCTGTATGGAAGCAGTTGCTATGTTCCAAAGTGTAGGTGGATACATTTTTGAGAAATTGGAGTATTGAAGGCTGTGGGGTACTGATACAGAGGAGGACTGTGTTAAATCTGCCATTATTTCTTGAACAGTGGGGCAGAGTTGAGGGTTGAATGACTTCCTCCTCCTCCTCCTCTGATTCTTTTGTGCTCAATGCCCAGGGCTTCTTGCTGAATCTTACTCTCTCACCTGAACAGCCATCTGCAAAACGTTGGCCACCTCTTCCCCTCTGCATCCCCTGACAGCAAGTTCCCTTCTGCCACTGTGATCGCAGTTTCTTTCTCACTTCCCCACACGCCCACAAGCTTACCCATCGCCATCGAGCACCGCAACATCCTGCATGCATTCATTATCCTCTCATGTATGCCTATCACCTGGTAATCACAGGAGGTCTACTCCTGTATCCTCTGTTCTGTATTCCTCTTCACCTCCACAGATTCCCCCTGCCCCTTCGCTCATTCCCTTTACCCTGTTATTTGCCCCAGCCAGGCATCCATTGGGTACCTATACCTTTCCACTGACTCCCCTGCCTCTCTAATCTCACATTGGCTGTCTATTCATACTCACTTGTTCCTTGTTCGCATCCATCAAACATAGAACATCGAAAGGTACAGCACAGGAACAATTCTTCAGTGCACAATCTTGTACTGAACTACTTAAAATACTAACTAAATACTCACCTAAACTAATCCCTTCTCCTACACAAGATCCATATTCCTCCATTCTCTGCAGATTCCTGTGCTGGCCCGAGAGCTCTTAAACATTTCTATTGCACTACTGCTCCTGGGAGATAGATACTGGCTGGCCACTCTACGTGGTCTCTCATAATGGTATTGGTATTCGTGTTGGTCTATATTTGCTACATGAACTGAGGTAAGCAAAAGGCTTGTCTTGCACATTGTTCACACAGATCAAATCATTACGCAGTGCGTTGAGGTAGAACAAGGTCAAACAATGATAATGCAGAATAAAGTGTAACAGCTGAAGGGAAAGTGCAGGGAAACAGTAAAGTGCAAGAGCATAATGAGATAGATTGTGAGGTCGAGTCCATCTTATCATACTAGAGAGTCATATAGTAATTGATCCCATCCTGATCATTGGCCATCTGTGATCCTTTATATCACCGGATCTGTGAATTCTTCTCCATCAGTTTGGCCTTATTTCGGAATGTCTGTTTGCTCTTATGAAACTAAGCTGATGATTCAGCTTGCACCCCCAGGTCCGCCTGCTTCAGTCATTTCAATTTCATCTCTGACCTCAATGAATTTAAGCCTTTTGTACAACTAGACACACGTGAGTTCTTTGTCTGGGCTGAGTAATACTATACAAATGCAAGGCGTGCGCTCCAGAAACAGTACTAATATTTTTCACGATGGTGGGTGCAATTTTATAGTCACAGGGTCATACAACATGGAAAAAGGTCCTTTGGCCCACCCTGTCTAGTGTTGTTTCTGATGTGCTCTACTTTGCTGGTGGCGTAGTGGCATCAGTGCCGGACTTCGGGACGAAAGGTCCCAAGTTCGAATCCAGCCGGCTCCCCTGCACGCTTTCCATCTGTGCTGGGTTACGAGCTGGTGATCTCTTTGGAAACTCACCCAGCAGAAGGCAAAGGCAACTTGCCTCGTACGCGGTTCCCCACGACGTCAGAGAGGTGTGGAGGGAAATCGCCCGCTAACCGGAGAAACTCCGGAAGCAATGTGCCTTTTCTTTTCCTACTTTGATGCTAAGATACACTGCTCTGTATTAATCTGATAGAATAAATCATAATTGGCTAATCTGTAACCATGTGTGAGCTTCACACTTGTGCGTTTGGAAAACAATGTACATTATACGTCAGTGATTTGGATGATGGAATTGATGGCTCTGTGACCAAGTTTGCAGCCGATATGAAGATAGGTGGAGGGGCAGGTAGTGATGAGGAAGCAGGGTGTCTGCGGGAGGATTTAGACAGGTTAGGAGAATGAGCAACAATGTGGCAGTTGGCATACAGTGTCAGGAAGTGTATGGTCATGCACTTTTACAGAAGGATCAAAGTGTGGGCTGTTTTCGAGAAAGACAGAAAATTCAAAAATCCGAGGTGCAAAGGGACTTGGGAGTCCTGGTACAGGATTCACTCAAGGTTAACTTGCAGTTTGAGTCAGTGGTGAGAAAGGCAAATGCAATGCTGGTATTAATTTTCAGATGACTAGAACATAGAAGCAAGAATGTAATGTTGAGGCTTCATAAGGCACAGAGTATTGTGAGTGGTTTTGAGATTTACCTTACAAAGGATATGCTAACATTGGAGACAGTTCAGAGGAGGTTTACGAGAATGATTCTGGGAATGTAAGTGTTACTGTATAAGGAGCATTTGATGTCTCAGGGCATATACTCACTGGAATTTAGAAGAATAAAAGGATATCTCATTGAAACCTATCAAATGTTGAAAAGCCTAGGTAGAGTGGATGTGGAGAGGATGGGTCTTACAGTAGGAGAGTGTAGGGCTAGAGGGCACAACCTCAGAAAAGAGCAGAGATGAGGAGGAACTTCTTTAGACAGAGGGTGGTAAGTCTGTGGAATTCATTGCCACAGACAGCTGCGGAGGCCGGGTCACTGGGTGTATTGAAGGTGGAGGTTGATCAGTTCCTGATTCGTCAGGGTGTGAAAGGTTTTGGGGAGAAGGAAGGAGAAAGGGAAAACGGATCAGGTATGATGGAATGGCAGAGCAGACTCGATGGACCAAATGGCCTAATTCCTCTCCTATCTCTCATGGTCTTATGGATCCAGTAACCAAGAATGTAAAATACCCATATTCACCCTCCATTCTGTTGAGCTACACGACCAACAATACATCAAAAGTTAAAATTTCGCATCCCCAAAGCTTACAGATGAGCCTGTAGCTGGCTGGTTTTATTCTCATCTCCACTGATGCTGTGTATTTCTAACATTACCTGTCTCTGTTAACAGCACCATCTATTAATCATTAGTTACCAACAGAAAATGCAGTAACTATATTTTCTTGTGTGCTGGGTTTGTGATGGCTCCATCCCTTTATATTCAGACTCACCTGGCACTGGGCAACTTAAACTTGGCGTCACTATTTGGACTAGTGTGAGTATCCAGCCGATAAGATGGTGGGTGAACCCACAACAGCCACAAATTGTGGAGGAGAGTGCTGATATGTACGGTGCATAACTAAGCACGTGGCTGTGTTGGTCCAATTCCTACCGAGCACTGACTTCTCCAACATTTCTTTCTCATGCAGCTCAGTCGATTGGGATGGCTGTGTTACAACAGAAGATGCAACAGTTAAAGATTGCAGATATATCGGGTAAAACTAAAAAGTTTATAGGCCGCCTCCATTTCAGTTTCACAGGGTTAGTGCTACTTTATGTTGTTCTGTAATCCATGTTCATTGCCTGTTAAATGGAACTGTATTTTCAGATTGTTGCTTCCATTGCTAGCTGAAGTGTGTTGACCTGGGTTGACTGGGCAGCTTTGTAAATGCTGTGCCTCCTGTTCAGTTTGATGCACCGGGTCTAAGTGATTTTTGTGGTATTGCTCAGTACACAGTACAAACAAAACTCAAGTACATTACGCTGAATGAATGGTGTACTTTCCAGGAAAGTGTTCCCTGGCGTATAAAATGAGTTGTGTTGTCAAATATTTCAGTCACTGAGCAACTTCCAAAGTGCCCACAATGACAAACAGGAAGCAGGAACACCCGGAATAAATGAAAGCAATGCTTTCTGAAGCTGGACGCTGCTACCAGGTCTGTCTTTCACAAAGCTTTGTACAATGCACTTCAATTAAGCTTAACATGATTTTCTTCACTCGTTCAGTTCATGTGAAAATTTGTTCCTTCAGCTTTTTACTATCTCTAACACACTATTTTTGTAGTTTATCACGTAATTTGTCACGTGTTTCCTTTTCTTTCACTAATTAATCAGTTAACTTCTTCACTTATTCAGTTAACTCACAAATTCTATATTCAAGCTGACTATATGTTAGCCTAAACCCACACACTCCAGTTTTTTCTCTTTCCCTCACCCATTCTCTGGATCTTATCACATGTCTTCTTAATATCAGCTCAGAGCCACATTTCATTAGACTCAACATTGATGGTATATTTCATCTCATTTTTTAAATTAATCTCATCATATTGAAATATTTTATTCAGGTAAGAGCTCAAAGCCTCAGACACCTACTCACATGTAACTAGTAGAGCTACTAGGACTTGATGTTTCAATCCCTATG
Organism: Mobula hypostoma; assembly: GCF_963921235.1. Classification (NCBI taxonomy): domain Eukaryota; kingdom Metazoa; phylum Chordata; class Chondrichthyes; order Myliobatiformes; family Myliobatidae; genus Mobula; species Mobula hypostoma. The sequence goes on from NC_086098.1 coordinate 228,238,135, forward strand.
GTAAGTTGGCACTCTCGATGTTGGCAGTGGGTTTGGAGTGGTGACAAGGAGGGAGGGTAGGTACATCATCGGGGTCATCAGGTGGGCACCCTCCTTCATTGACGTTTCGTTGATAAGCCCACGACGTCTCCAGAGGGCTCAACGGTGCTACCTGGCGTCCCAGATACACCCCCCTCAGTTCCATACCCTCCTGTCTTCATCTTGCAGCCCAGTTGTTGTCTTTCCTTTTAATCCAAATCCAATTGCTGCTTTCTTCTGCTGCATTTGACAAGGACTTGATTGCTTGAGATTCTGTAGTATTAGGTTTCACAACTTTGGCCATTGTTAAGTCTAACTGTTAATGAAAACTCATGTAACATTTAATGTGTACATACTTTTTATCACTTGAACTGTGATCAAAATATTATTGGATTGCAACTGAAATATCATTTTAGGAATAAATCAAAATTTTGTAGGATTGCAGTCAATGTTTTATTTTAGGACTACAATCAGAATTCTGTCTGATTGCAATTGATATTTTTGGCTTGCCAGTGACAATTTTTCCTCACTGTATTGTAATGTAGATATTTTTAAAGCATTAAATTACATTGGAAGATTTCTTAGATACTCCTTGTACAAATTAAATTTGAGCATGATGTTAATTTCAGTGCTGGTCTGATTTTTTCAGAATAGCAATGTGTAATAGTTTCCCTTTACTCTTAAACTTCTACTAAATGATGTATGGAAGCAAGAACTAGACGGGTTTCTCAGATGATTTGAACATTTTGAAAATTGCTCAAAGGACAAATTGACAAAGAATAGGGCTGACCAAACAAAGCTTCATATTACACTGGACAGCAATTTTTTTTCAAAAATGTTGCTTGCTGAGAGATATTCTATGGTTATGATAAACTGCCTGAAGCTGAACATAAATGTAATTTCAGACTACTGGCAATATATAGGAATTTGGAGAAACAAGCAAGTAACTTTTATTTAATATAATTGCATAACGATGCTGACACTTTGCAATAGTTCAACTAAGCTAAAAATGTTTTGTTCATGATTTTCATTTGTACTCAGTGTCTGAGGTTCCTAGCCTTAAATGTTCAACAATCAGCTAGCCAGCACTGATGGACTTCAGTTGCCTTGATACTATTTCTCCATGACTACAATGTCCTGGTGAAACTTTTCACCATGCTCGTCATTGACAGTGCCTAGACTTGCAGGGAAGAAGTCTAAAAGGGAATGTAGAAAATGAATCGTTTTCATGGTTTTGTGTGCTTGAAGAATGTTGTCAAACAGCTGTTTGTGGTTTGTTGCCAAGAAAATTTTCAACAACATCCCTGAATGCCTTCCATGCAATTTTCTCTAGCCTCACTAGAAGTTCTTTGAATTCCTTGTCATTGATGACCTGTTTGATCTGTAGTTAAACAGAAATGACTCCTTAATTTTGGCTTCAGTTATTCTTGGAAACATCTGTCTCAAATATTGAAATCCTTTACCTTACTTGTTCATTGCTGTCACAAAATTTTTCATATGCCCCATTTTTGTATGAAGAGCAGGCAAAAATATCTTTGGGTCTACAAGTGGCTTATTATGTGCCATACTTTTCTGCCCTGGAACCAACTGCTTGCAGAGTGGCCAATCCTTTTTAATGTAATGATATTCTTTAGCATGGTTGTCCCATTCACATTTGTGTAAAAGAAAACTCGATTTAATTGGTGTGCTTGGATAATGGAACCATTACCTGCTCTATCAGAAAACCCTGTATTTAGACATGGACTAATGATCATGACTATATAGTCCTTTGCTAGACCCTTAACCCTTCCAGGCCTGCGTATTAATTTTAGTTGTCTCTATGATGGAAATTTTTGTGCCTGGTGACAGCAGGTTCCGTCCTTGCAGTCTTGAACCCAGTAATTCTGCTTTTGCCTTAGACAAAACAGAGTCTCTGACCTGATCATTTAATTCAGATTGAGTTATCAGCTGAGCCTCACTCGACATAATGGGTTCAAAATCTGTATCAGTATCAGTGTCGTTTTCCATTCCTGGCTCGTGCATCGTGGCAACTTCATCTGCCTTCTCTAGACTCCATGTTTCTGGTGGTTTCAATACTGGAAAACTGTCGTCATGCGGCAGAGGTCTCACAGCTGAAGGGAGATTGGGGTATTCAATGGATTTCTTGTTTTTAGCAGAGAAACCAGATACACTGGTCAGACAGAAGTAGCAGTCTGTCACAATGTCCTTCTCCTCTTGCCGTATCATCCTGACAGCGAATGGCATTGATTTCCGAGTACCTCTGGGCCAAGCTCTAAGATCGAGAGCGCATGATGCACAACAAATGTGAGGAGCCCAGGCTTGGTCTTGATCGCCAATTTTACACCAAAAGCAGAGCTCATAGGCTTTCTTAATAAGAGGGATCATGCTCCATCTTAGAGATTTAAATGTAACAGGAAGTATCACAGCTGTTACAACATTGGCGAGACATTTTGCTATCACAAATACTCCTGAAAGTACAATTACTTTATTATAATGAGTACACACAATACGCTATGCGCATTGAGCATACGTATCAACGTGATCACAAACAGACATGTGTAAATGCATTGCAAACCGACATACATGTAAATGTAATGCATAGAACGATGTGTGTGATGATTTTATAGTCTTTCTACAACCTGTCCTGCAACATCATCTGTTCGTCCTGAGATTGCCTGGGCAAGATAGAAAACTTTTCAGCTTACATTGTGGGCAAAATTTTAATTGACTTGAACTATGAATTGAAGTAACAAGTACAGGCGATTTCTTAAAAAGTTGTGCGTGATAGGGCAATTTCATGGTGATTATCATGATCAGCCACCCAGAATCTATAAGATACACCCAAAAGTATTCAGAAAGCAAAATCTTTCTTGTCCAGTGAAATTATAGAAGATGATCTTACCTCCTTTTAAGTTTGTATGCTGACAGTTTCCACCTTCATGTGTGATCCTTCCGATTCCTTAAGTGTTCACGACCATCTTGCTGACAAAGCCAACCTTGTTAGATTCTGATGTTCTTGATCCGAGGTGCTTCAGAAGTCAAGAGTGAGGAATAAAACTTGTTGCTCTGATTTATTAAGTGCTAAGCGAACGAAGGAATTGGGAAAGGAGAGTAGTAAGAATAAAACCTAGTAGTGACGGCAGGAAAGAACAAAGAAGAAAAAGTGAGCTCACATGCTCTGCTCTTCTTATACCGTAGATAACAGGTATTCCATTCAAATTTCATAGATAAGAGTTAACCAATCATTCACATAGTGCAATACACTGGACCCCTTTCTGTCCAGAAAGAGACAAAAGAACTGTAACTGCTAGGAAACACTCTGAGCAATTGCATATACATGGATAATTATATGAAAATACAAACAATCATAATAAAGCTCGCCTGTAGAGAAATAGCAATTATACTGTCTAATCCAACTATAGATTGACCAAATCTGCAATGTTCTCAATCCTTGCTCTCTTTTCAAGGTTGAATCTCCTCTAGTGTAGTCTTTGGTCCCCTGGTAATATCCACTTGGCCAAACAGCACACTTGCAGTACTACAGCGGACTTGCACTTTAAAGTGAGAGGGAGAAAGTTTAAAGGAGATGTGAGGAGCAAGTTTTTCCACGCAGAGAACAGAGGGTGCCTGGAATGTGCTTTCTGGAGAAGTGGTGGATGAAGATACAATAGAGGCATTTAAGGGGGAATGGTGGGACATGGCAGAGGGGATTAATTGTCATTGGCTTAATTAGCTCGGCACAACATCGTGGGCTGAAGGACCCGTTCCTGTGCTGTTTAATGTTCTACATTCTGTAACAATGTAACAGTAACTCATTGCACCTATCTTGCCTCCAGCTTTCGGATTGTACAGTTTGGCTTACCTCAGTCCTCTGTGAAATTCGTTGCTGGGAAAGGCATCCAGTTTTCTGTCGCTGATGGCTACATTGGTGTGAGGGGCAATTTTAGAGTAAAGAAGCGTCGTTTCTTGTAAGTATTCAGACCTTGCTTTAATTTTTCTTCTTCCAGAGCTACTGGAGGACTCCAGTCGGTGACAGTGTGTCCCTCACTCTCCCTGTTTTGGGTTGGATTTTGGAAAGTGACAATAGTCTGCTGTAACTACCTCTTCCTCATTGCCCAGGGGAGCAGAGACAATTAGTGGCTATGGCACAGCTCCCATCATTTTACCCATTGTCTCCCATTTGGGTCCAACTCATTGTGAAGTGGATTTGAGGTGTGACAGCCTGTTTCCAGTTCTATCATCAATAATCAGCGAAGAAACAAAATTGAGTTCTCAGTAGAGTGGCGTGGTTTATTTTCCTGACTCCAGCAAGTTTGTAAATAAAAACTGTGTCTGTGAAAAGAATTTTGGGAAATCTCACCCCAACCACAATCCTCCTCTTTCAAAACAAAAATGAATAGATAGTTGTTTGTTGCAATATTCACATTTTAAAATTGCTGTATCTGACCCCAGAATGACTCTGACCCGGACACTTCCAGGCTCAATGAAAGTGAACAAGAATTGAGTCATTTAATCCCAGAAAGCAGGTTGTCTGTTGAAGTATTTCAATTTACCCAGGGAGTACTCCAGACCTTGGAGAGACATGAAATCAGTGGGAAAAAAGAGGCTAAGGACACCTTGGGAGAAAGATGTCATGGAATTATCTCTAGGACAAAACTGTTGGGCTGAATGGCCTTTTTCTCTACTACAAACGCTATGCAATTCTGGAAGAACACCTGCTACTCCAAACTCTACTCCTCCAGCCCCCAGTAAAGGGGGGGTTTAACACTAGACACTGGTACAATAAACATCAGCAGAGATATGGATCTCAGTTCATTTGTCAGTCTGTCTTCTTGTGCTTATTTAACCTAATGACTTTGGTTTCTCCTTACCGCAGTAGGATGAGTGGATGGTTTCTGGTAACTGTGAGCAGGGTGTCAATATCACAGACTGTAGGACTGACCCGGGACAATACAGGCCGTCCTGCAGTGCGCAGCGTTGCCTGTTCTGCCAATGTAGGTCGTATGAAAATCAGGTTCAACAAAAGCAAAAGGTAATGTATTAGCATTTCTGGAAAGAAACTTTCTTCTCTTTCCCTCTCTTGTGCTCTCTTTCTCGCCCTCATTCCTCTGCATTCTTGCTCAGTGCGGATTTTTCACTTGAGGACTAGAAGGTGAATGGTGGTTTGAAAGAGTTAATTACGAAAGAGTCTGTATATACAGGCTATGTAAGTGGTGTAGGATTTAGTGAGCAGGAAAGTAATATCTTCAATACTGAGCCCCAGTATGGGTGATTCTCATCTTGGATTAGCCTTTTCCCATAAATCACCGGAAAAGTTCACTGGCCAGGATTTGGCCACCAATGGACACTAAGATTGTTGCTAAAGTCGAAAGTAATGATTTGTGCACACAGGGTGAAGCAGCACCGTGGGAGATCTGGGAGCCGTGAGAAGCGGTCTGCCTTTGTATAGCAGAAAGATCCACTCCCTAAGTAACCTGAAGCTGGCTCTGCACTGCCCCCACCTTTTTGGCCTTTAAGAGAATTAATGGCAATGGCCAAACCTGCTAGAAACACTCAACAGGTCAGGCCACGCCTGTGGGGAGAGGGGCAGAGTTAATGTATCAGTTCACAATTCCTCTAGTGCTTTTACTGTCCCCATCTCAGATTTCCAGGGGTGGCTGTGTACCTGAATGGGGAAATCACTATCAGCTGACTTCCCAAGGGAGTTGAAACTTCCCACGGGAAATGACAGAACGTAGAACAGAGAGCAGTACAGCATGGGAACAGGCCATTCAGACAACAACGCTCTGCTGATCCAGCTAAAAAGCAAACCAACAACACCCAAACACCAATCCCTCCCACCTACACCATGTCCCTATCTCTCCATCTCTGTCACATTCATGTGCTTATCTAAATGAAAAGCCTCTAATGTATTTGCCTCTACCCTCATACCAGGCAGCACATTCCAAGCATCCACAACTCTGAGTAAAAAAACTTACCCCTCCCATCCTCACATCCCCCTTGAACCCACCCCACTCTCACCTTCAATTCATACCCTCTGGTATTATACATTTCAACCGCGGGAAAAAGATAGCCCTGTTTACTTTCATAATCTTATAAACTTTGTCAGATCTCCCTCAGCTTCGGCACTCCAGAGAAAACAACTCAATTTTATCCAGCCTCTCATGTCTAAACCAGACAGCATCCTTCTGTACCCTCTCCAAAGCTTCAACTGCCTTCCTATTGTGGTACGATGAGAACCATCTGCAAAACTCCAGATGTGGCCTAACCAGAGTTTTATAAAGTTGCAACATAACCTCCTGACTTTTGAACTCAGTGGTTCAACTAATAAAAGCAAGCATTCCATAAGCCTTCTTAATCCCTTATTGACCTGTGTAGCCACTTTCAAGGAGCTATGAACTTGAACCCCATAGTCCCTCCGCTCAGCAACACAGTTAAGGATCTTGCCCTTAATGGTGCATTTGCCCTACAAGGTGCAACACCTCACATTTGTCTGGGTGAAATTCCATCTGCCATTTCACTGTCCATATCTACAACTGATCTATAACACACTGTGTTCTTTGCCAGTCTTCTACACTATCCACAACTCCACCATTCTTGGTATCGTCAGTAAATTTACTAACCCACACATCTATATTTTCATCCAGGTCAGTTATATACATCACAAACAGCAGAGGTCCCAGCACAGATCCCTGTGGAACTCCACTACTTACAGACCTCCAGCTTGAATAAGTCCCTTCAACCACTACCTGCTGTCTTCTTGCGCAAGCCGCCAATTCACTCTGGGCCCCCTGCATCTTAACCTTCTGGATTAGCACTCATGAGTGTCTTTGTCAGATGCCTTAGTAAAATCCATGTAGACAACAACTCCTGCATCATCAATCTTTCCATGTAGACAACAACCCTTTGTCAAAAAACTCAATCAAGTTGGTAAGGCACGATCTGCCCTGCACAAAGCTACGCTGGCTCTCCCTAATTAGGCCATGGGTTCCCAAATGCTCATATATCCTATCCCTAAGAATTTTCTCCAGCAATTTCCTTATAACTGACATGAGACTCGCCGGCGTATAGTTCCCAGGACTTCCCTTTGCTCCCTTCTCGAATAGAGGTACATTAACCACTTGCCAGCCCTCTGGGACCTCACCTGTGGTTAAAGAGGATGCAAAGAGCTCAGCAATCTCATTTCTTGCCTCTTTCAATAACCTGGGGTAAATCCTATCAGGTCCTGGGGACTTATCCACCTCAGTACTCATTAATATACCCAACACTTCCTCTTCCTTGACCTCTAAATGCCCTAATGTATTTTTACATCAACACTGATCTCCTGGTCCTCCATATCCTTTTCCTTGGTAAATACTTTAGTCATTAAGAACCTCACTCCCATTCTCCACATCCAAGGAAATGGTCTCCGCTTTATCCTGAGTGGTCCCACCCTCCCCCGACTTATCCTCTTGGTCTTGATGTATACATAGAATGCCTTGGGATTCATCTTAATCCTACTTTCACCTATATGAGGACTTTTCATGGCCCCGCTTGGCTTTCCTAATTCCCTTCTTTCGTTCTTTTCTGTCTTCTTTATATTCCTTGTGTGCTTTGTTAGATCCTAACTTCCAAAGCTTTACATACTTTTCCTTTTTCTTCTTGACTAAATTCATCACCTCTCTGGACATCCAAGGTACTCTTATTTTTCCATCCCCATCCTTCTTTCTAACAGGAGCATACCTTTCCTGTACTCTGTGCAGTTGATCTGTAATCACCCTGCACATGTCTGATGTGGACCTGCCAGAGAAAAGTTGTCTAAATCCGTCAGTATCCAGAGCGAGGAACCCTTCCAAACAAGATAATGTGATTCCCCACCCACAACAAACCTGCAGACAACCCATTTATTTATTAAAATCAGAGCTAACAGCTTGTGTTAAATGTGACAGGAGACTCCAAAAAGGGTGCAAGAGAACATATTTAATAAAAAAAAAGAATGAACATAGAAATCCAAACATAAAATACCACCAACCAAGAACATTGACATAGTCCATCCTTCCATGGAAGCTGCCTGACCTGCTGAGTATTTCCAGTATGCCCTACAAGTAGAAGAGATGGCCTTGCATCCAGAGGAGCAGCCAAAGAGAAAATGAAATGGACCTGTGGAATACTCAATTCTGCCCAACTGGCCCCATTGAAATAAATATATCAATGAATGCAGTGAATGTGAAAAACAAATAAGAAGGAGTTCTGAGTCAAAGTCAGAGGCCCAAGGTGGGAGATACATTTTGGTGTTCAGGAAAGAGTTGTCACAGAGCATTTATGAACTGTTGTCAGAGTTTGGCGCAAGTGAGTCCACAAATTGTTTGAAGAGATTTCCATGCAAATCCCAGGGATCCCCAGAGGTGTTGCAGAAAGGAAAAGAACAGGTACAAAGTTAAATGTTCATTTATTAAGACATAAAAGGAAGCTATTCAGCCTATAGGTCCCATGCTGGCTCCCAACAGACAATCCCATGGGTCCTATTCCCTTACAGGTACAAGGAGTGGATAAAGATGATTTTAAATGCATGGTCACAGACAGGAGAACTAATAGCAGAAGAAAGGAGTTTGCAGAGAACAAGCAGAGGCCACATTAATAATGTTGTTTCAGAGTCTTTACATGAGCATTGCCACTCTGTTTCCTTGATCAGAACTTTAAAACTGTTCAATTCACTTTGAATGATTAATGATACATACAGTAACATGGCATTGGGCAGCGGAAAGAATAAAGGAAGTGAAAGTTGATCTTAAAGAGAAACACGAGGCTCATAGACAGGGTGAATTCACTCAATCACTTTCCAATGGGGGCAAAGGTTTAGGGTGAGAGGGGAGAGATTTAGTATGAACTTGAGGGGCAATGTATTTTTACTGAGAAGATGGTGGGTATGTGGACTGAGCTGTCAGTGGAGGTAATTGAGGCAGAAGCATTAACATCATTTAAAAGAAAGTTAGTCAGGTATATGGATATGAAAAGTTTAGAAGGTTATAGGCCAAACAATGGAAAATGGGAACAGCTAGAATGGGGCATCTTTGCCAACATAGATGCTTCTGTGGGGCAAAACTCTACTAACTCTAAATGCTTCCTGACGTTTTTAGATTAGCTCTATTTACATGGTTCACTGGGATCTGATTAGGTCTAATGTCAAAATGAGGTAATTTACTCACACAAAACATTTGCAGGTGAACCATCTGGTGATGCTTACTCCTGCACGCCAGCCCACATCCTTATTCCAGAGTATTTTCTGCATTTGCAGGTGATTCTGCACAATGCACAGATTTGACCTGACCAGGTAACATTGTGTTTTGCAGATGGTTGGAGCCGATATTCCGCGCATTCGTTGAGAAACCTGTTAAGTCTAAACTTAGCAAGGAGGTAGGTCATCTCCCCTCATCCTTAATATTGGATACTTATGCTGTTAAATTGGATACCATTACAGATGTACAACATGAGGCAGAACACCTTAGTCAAGCCTTTTCTCTTTCTTCACAGATTTGTCCACAAGTCTCTAGTGTCATCAATGACCTGGAAAAGAAGCTAAAGGACATGAAAAGTAGGTTGTTTTACGTTCTTCCTCTTCCATCACCTTCCAGAGACTCACAGGAGGAAGTTGCCTTCTGTTCCCTAGAATGAATCAGATTTGCAGATAAAAATCATGATCCCCTATCTGTCCTTGCTTACATTGTATTAACCACCAGCAGCCATTGGAGAGTGAAGAAGCTGGAAAACCTGAAATAAAAATAAAGCTAATGGAGACACTCATTAGGTTGGGAAGAATCTGTGGAGAGAGACAGCATTGATGTTTCAGGGGCCTTTCATCAGAACTGGGAAAAAGAGAAAACAAGTTTGTTTCAGCAGAGAGAAGAGGAAGATGAAGAGTGTGGGTGAAATAAAGGAAAATCTGTTAGTGTGAGGCTGCTGACCGAAAGTGGTAGTTTAAGGAGGGATTTAAGCTAAAGTTAAACTGTGTTATATAAGAATGTGTTGCAGATGATAAAGCTGTGGGACATTCAGGTCAGAGTATGTGTAAAAGAATTTCAAAGAAACACTGTGCCAAGGTAGAGGCAGGTAGAACTGGCCAATGCTGATTCATACAGAAAGAAAGAGTGAGTTATCTATTGATTCCCACTGGTTGCAATGCGCCCAGATGAGGTGTCGTTCCTTGAGCTTGCGATGATTGTGCAGGAATTTACAGATTGACAGATCATAGTGGGATGGTGAATTAAAGTTAAAGCCTAATCTGATTTTAACTCCACTTTTACTGCCCCATTAAGTCTTACAATCTTACCCTGCCAGAGATATTTCCTTTAGTCCTAACCATCCTGTTTCACACCTTTCCTGCTACCTAAAACTAACCGTGCAGCACATAGAGAGATCCTTCAACCTACATCTGTGTCAACCATGATGCCCAATTAAATTAATTTAATTTGCCTGCCCATGATCTACATCCCTCATTCCCCACCATGATGCCAAATGAAATGAACCCCATTGACCTGCATTTGATCCATATTCCCCCATTCCCTACGTGTCAACTGACTGCCTAAAAGCCTCTTGAACACCACTATTTTGTCTGCTTCTACCACTCCCTGTGGCAACACAGTATAGGGACCTTCCACTTCCTATGTAAAAAAAAATCTTGCCGTATACATCTCCCTTAAACTTTTCCTCCCTTCCCTTAAAGCTATGCTCACTAGTATTTGACATTTTGACCCTGCGAACAAGATACCATATGTCTAACTTATTAATGATTCTCATAATTGTATACATTTCTATCAGGTCTCCCTTTTGCCCCCAGATCGCCGGTCCCAAGCTGTCCAGCTTCTCCTTATGGCAAATACACTCTAATTCAAGCATTGTCCTGGTAAACAAGACTCTCCAAAGCCTCCACATCCTTCCTGTAATGGGGCGACTTGCTCTCTCTTTCCTAGTTTCAACGAATGGTTCCGGACCTGAAATGTTAACTCTTTTTCAGATGCAAACTGACCTGCTTAATCACTGAGACAGGATACTTAACTTGGTCAATTCACTAGTCTGGAGTGCAAAGTAAAATCCTCATTGATTACCTGACTCAGTCCATCCCACTGGATCTCTCCGGTCTGAATGGTTTGGTTCAATCCACACTAACTGACATATTTATTAATTAAGAATGTGAATTAGCTCTTACTAAGAAAGTCCTGATTCTTCTTCTAAAAACCCTTCTTGGAAGCAAGGGGGTATATAAATATATGTAATAAGTGGAAATATTTAAAAAAGCTAAAAGATTGAAATAGGCCAGACAGGTTCTGTGCAATGAGTTACAGAGTTAATATTTCAGATTGAAGACCCTTGGTCAAAATCAGTTTTGGTATACATGACCCTTGACGGACATCTCAAAATGCTTCACAAGCTATAAACTGAGCGAAAACTTATGATAGCCATTTGGTGTGACCAGAGTTACCAGTGGCAAGGTGATAATAAGCTGACCTGCTAATCAGCGGTTGTATTGATTTACTAATATTAAGGAACCCAAGGGAAAAGACAATTGAAACAGTGGCTCAAACACGAGGAGATCTGCAGATGCTGGAATTTCAAGCAACACACATAAAAATTGCTGGTGAACGCAGCAGGCCAGGCAGCATCTATAGGAGGAGGTACAGTCGATGTTTTAGACCGAGACCCTTCATCAGGACTAACTGAAAGAAGAGATAGTAAGAGATTTGAAAATGGGAGGGGGAGGGGGAGATCCAGAATGATAGGAGAAGACAGGAGGAGGAGGGATGGAGCTAAGAGATGGAAAGTTGACTGGCAAAAGATAAAAAATAATAATAACGGATGGGGTACGAAGGGGAGGTGGGGCATTCATGGAAGTTAGAGAAGTCAATGTTCATGCCATCAGGTTGCTGTCAGCTTGAATTGAGCGTTTCACCAGAAAGATGAGGCAACTGAGAATTCAGAGCTCTCTGTGGATTGTAGATGGACAACAATCAACAGCCATTTGTTTCCAAATATTTTCAAGGAAATAGAAGATTTGTTTGTATGGCTAGGTGTAAGGACAGGACCAGTTTGTGAGGGAAGGAATGCAGATAAGGGAAGTGAAGGAGATAGGTGTGAATGTATTGAAAGAGAACGTGACTGAGTCATGTCAAAATGAGGTAGAGCTTAAACTATGAGAGTACAATCAACTTGATGAGGATGGAAGGAATGGGTTATGTATTTGACGACACAGAAACAAGTTTTGATTTGGTTGGAATCTTAGAATTGAAGTACATTTGATGATGAAATTCAATAAAAAATAAATTATAAAAAAAAGAATTGAAGTGTAGGCCCTGGTGATAACAGCACCTAAAGTGTTAAGGACTAGGGGTTGAGCATCAGGGAGACTGGTAGAGGAGGAAGTGAGCTGTGTTTTAGAGGCCATAGAATGTAGTCTTGGCAACAGATATGGTAGGGAGTAAAGCAAAAGCTCATCTTAGAGGCATGTTGGATGGCAATGTTGATTATTTCCTTTGTGTTGGTCTATTATTGTCAGATGTAGCAAGACACAGTGAAAATCTTCTCTTGCATACTGTTTACATCATTGCAAAGTGCATTGAGGTAGAACAACATAACTATGCAGAACAGAGAAAGTACAGTGCAGGTAAACAGTGAAGTGCAAGTAAGGAGGTAGATTATAAGGTCAGGAATCAAGAGGCCATCTTATCATGCAGGGAATCATTTAGTAGTCTATCATGACTTCCTTCGGCCTCTGCCCACTCCAGAAAAGATACCTAAGTTTGCTCAATCTCTCTCATAGCACATGTCCCCTAATCCAGGCAGCATCCTGGTAAACCTCCTCTGCACCATCTCCAAATCCTCTGCATCCTTCCTGTAATGGGGTAACAAGAGTTGGCAGTCGGCCCTCTGCATTGTTCCACTGGTTGTCTGGACTCCATCCACTGGATCCTTATACCTCTAAGTGCTGGTTCCCTGTCAACCTTTGTGCACTTATTCGCTGCACATCCAAAGATTTCTCCTACCTCCTGTCTCTCTATATTCCACTGTACTGCTGGTCCCTGTCCATCTCCATATCACTGGCACCCTTTCTGATCACTGATCACAATCCCCTTTACTCATCCCATTCTGTCCACCAGCTATCTGTGGTCCTTTCTATCATGGGCTCTGCGAATTAGTTGCCATCAGTTTGACCTTATTTCTGAATGTCTGCTTACTCTTGTGAAACCAAGCTGATGTTGCAGCCAGTGTAGGTAAACAACAAAGTGCAAGGTCATCATGCAGTACATTGTGAGGTCAAGAGACAATCTTATCATACAAAAGATCCATTCAAGGATCTGATCACAGTGGGGTCCATTCAAGAGTTTGATCACAGTGGGGTCCATTCAAGAGTTTGATCTCAGTGGGGTCCATTCAAGAATTTGATCACAGTGGGATCCATTCAAGAGTTTGATCACAGTGGGGTCCATTCAAGAATTTGATCACAGTGGGATCCATTCAAGAGTTTGATCACAATGGGGTCCATTCAAGAGTTTCATCACAGAGGGAAAGAATTTGCCCTTGAACCTGGTGTATGTGCTTCCAGGATTTCATATCTTGTGCCCAATGGAAGAGGGGAGAAGAGAGATTGTTTAGGATGACCAAGGTCTTAGATTTTGCTGGCTGCTTTACTGAGGCAGTGAGAAGTATAGAAAGAGTCTGTGGAAGGGAAGGCTGGTTTCTGTGATTTCACCTGTTAGGAGATGGAGAAGGTCAAATATGCCACTAAAAATGCCATTAAAAGACCACATAGACACCAGGAAACTGACTCAAAGGCAATCATTGTCTTTTACCCTGGCTGCAACCAAATATCTCAACATAGATGGGGAATTCTGTCTGGAATCTCTTGAGCTGATGTGACTCAGCTACCTCTGTAAACCAACACATAAAGCTTTGTAGGCACTCAGCAGGTCAAGAAGTATCTAGAGAAATGGACAGGCAGCTTTTTGTGTCAAAACCTTTCTTCTGGACTCTGCTGACCCATTGAGTTCCGTCAGCACATTGTGTGGAGCTCCAGATTCCAGAATCAGCAGTCTCTTGTGTCTCCATTTGGACCTCCACAGCTCTGTAAACCAGTTGGCTTTGATCAAGCTGCTGAGAGATACAGAACTCTGACGTTCAGGAGTTCAACAGTAATGAATAAGCAAGATGTTCAATGGTGTAATGTGACCATACTTAGGATAATAATGTTTAATGGCATACAATCTGATGTCTAATGCTCTTTTCCCTCTGTGTTCTCAGTATCTTTCCGCCTTAATGACTTTGCTGAGGTTGACTATTCCCTGGTTAATCCAATTGGATTCACATCCAATAGCGCGGACCTGGATTTTAAGGTATGCATTGACGACTGGAAGGAGAGAGGGAGATGTAAAACAGGTTAGATGGAGTGGCATTGACTGTTTTAATAGTTCTGTTACCTTGAAATGTGTTCAAGACTATTTTCCAGTTGTCTGTTTATAGGTTGTCAGTGATCTTTGAGAAATGCTCTTATTTAAGTTGAGCACCTTGGTGTAGACTCACTGGTAAAGGCAGCAGGTGGTGCTGATTGCTTCGAAGAAGTGCTGATGATCTAACAGCTTGAACCCTTGCAGTGCCTTTAGTGTACATAATCTGTGTTGGATTTGTGGTGGGAATGTTGGCTATGCATTTGGAAGTGAGCTTTGTGCATGGCTTTGAATGAGTGTTGCAGGTAATGGTACTTCCATTCATTTACCCGTTGCTGTGACCGAGACGCTGGTTTAGAAGGTGCAGTCTCGCTGAATGACCGGCGCACTGCGGTAACAGTGTGCAACGCCGGCAGAAAGCGTGAATGTTCCGAGTGCTGGAGGAGGTGCCAATGCAGCAGGCTGAGTTGTCTTGCTTAGAGACGGGTGTTGGGGTAGCTGCACTACACAAGGAAATAATTATATGTGGTGCGGAGGCTGTGGGGGCTCAAGAAGTGAGTCACACACCACAGAATACTTAGGTTCTGAAACATATGACCAGCAGAGAGATAGTAGGGAAGTCCATATTTCCGGAAAGTGGTTACTCTCTACTGTTGCAGATCACACGCTGTGGGTGAACGTTACCTGCCGTCTCACCAGCCTTGCCCAGAAGTTGTTTGAATGGCATTTCTTAGTCTCACCAGAGTAACTGGAACATTCTGCAGTGAACCACATACATCCTTCCCTTCTGACCACGTGATTGAAGAAACCCACCACCAAGTTCAAAAGACAGTGGGAGTAGCTGTTCTTGAACATGGTGGGGTGAGACTTCTGGCTTCTGATGGTAGCTGTGAGAAGATGGCATGTCACAGTTAGTGGAGATCTTTGATGACGGATGATGCCTCCTGTATATTCTACCATTCATGGAGAGGCATCAACCTGTGGTTATGTTTTGTAACTTCAAAACATTAAATAATTCAAAGGAAGACAAAGAGTCTGAAAATACGGGTCTAGTTTGAAATTACTTTAAGTGAGGCAAGTACGTATCACATGGTAGCATGATGACTTATGCAATTAACATATTTTTACATACAACCCTTAATTATTTAAATAAATGAGCGTACTTATCAAACAATATATATACATTACTCAAATATTACTGAAATACAGAACACTTCTCCCTGCTCAGCTATAAATTCCAACTCAAAAGAGAATGCTTCTCAGCCAAATGCACTGTATACTATATAAAACAACTACCATATACTGACATCCACAGCATAGTCGATTTTTAAATTGTCCCCTTCAGGCCAAAATGTTTCATCACTGTGGAGGCTTTCTTATTTTTGTTGAATAATGTCTTTCCTGACAAGAAGGGTCCCTCTGCTTGGCTGGTGAGACTTGTGGCTGTGAATCAATCGCGTGCTTTGGGTGCCCTCCATGGTGGTTGTAGAAGTTGACTCCAAGACGCAGGAAATGTTTCTGACAGTGGTAGCCACCCTTCTTCTTCCTTTTTCTTCTAGTTTGTGCATTTAGTTCTCTGGACTATTCTGTTATGGATCCTTCTATTGCTCCCTTTTTGATCTGATCTCTTCCCCTTGGTTTCCTCATCCACTTTATTATCTGACAAGTCCTTTGCTTTGCATCTCCACAGACTCCTTTCTTTTTGGCCTTCCATTCACCCAGCTGGGCTTCGGTCTTGCACATTCTTGTCTCCCACTTGAAGTTCATGTAATAACCTTAACACACGCAGAGTAGATTCTGGTTCTTTATATCCGAAAAAGCTAAATGTTTGCAACTTCCCTGAAACTCTTTGAACTCTCATCCATCTTCAAACCAAGCCACATTTCACAAGTAATTGCCTGATTAAAATATCAGAAGCTCTTTCAGATAAGTTGCCTACAAAAACTGTCGTAGACAGATCACTGCTTTTATCACTTTCAGTTCCTGTGAGCAGCATGGCCTTTCCTTGGTCACAGAGACACAGAGGTTGGCATCAACACCCTGTTTATTCTTTATTGGGCAACAGTTCATAGTGTTTGGCATGGAGACAGTTGTGACATTATCCAGTATCTTTCTTAATTTACTTTCAGTTGACTCCATTGCAGGGGATGTGGCATGAAAATGGTGATGGATCTCTAATCAAGTTGTAGTTGTCTCAACCAATCATACCCCAACAATGCTGGTCCTTCTGATTTTACCACATTCAAGCCCAATGTGGCTTGTTGATTGTTGTATTTCACTGTTACAGATGCTATTCCTACAGAAGTTAACTTTTCTCCAGTGTAAGTTCTTAACTGGATATCTGCAGGCATCAAGTTGGAAGTTTTGAAATGCTGTTCAAACAAATTTTGTGGAATGACTGAAACAGCTGAGCTGTGACCAATTCCATGTTAATTCATTTGCTATTCATGTCTGATGTAAGCCATATTGCTTGTCTTTTGTTAATTTTCACATGTCAATTTCAAGGCTACACAGTCCTGTGTCACTCTCATCATTATCAGATTTTTCATCGAGCATGCAGATCAGTGTTCTTTTTGAAATTGCAACTTGATTTTTAAGCTTTTTTCTCTTCCCTGAGCTGTCCATTTATTTTTGTCTGCATGATATGCTCTTAGTATGTGACCTACTTTGTTGTATTTTCTGCAAATATTATATTTACACCTGCATTTATTTGGTGTATGTGAGCCGCTGCCACAATGGTGACACAATTTGTTCAGTTAGGCCAGTTTCTGTTTAGACGATGTAACTTTGTTGATCCTCACTTTCATTCCTGACTGCAACTCAAATGCAGTTTCCATGGAAATAGCGATTTCCACTGCTCTTTTAAATGTAAGCTGTGCTTCGGTTAGGAGCCGTTTTTGAAAGCTTTCTTATAAGATTCCACACACTATACAAGTTCTTGGTGCATCATTACCAAACTGACATTGCTCATAATCTCTTGAATTCAGCCACGTATGCTGAAATGGTCTTCTCTTGCTTTTAATTCCACTTGAAACCTAAAGTGTTCTGTAATCAACAATGGCTTTGGTTCTGAATGTTCCTGTGTTATTTTGACAATATCACTAAAGCTCGTTTCTGCTGGTTTGCTTGGAGCAGTCGAACTTCAGCAAACTTGGCATTCACTTCTCATTGGATATTCCATTTGCTTCGTGAGCCAATTACCCATAATGTAATCAAAATAGTCAATTTTTCTGATGTAGCCAGCCATTTCTGCCTTTATATGATTATTATCACCCAGTACTCACTCTTTATGAATGCTGAATTCTTCTGCTTATGGATTTTTTATTAAACAATGTTTCTGCTCATGCTGGGATGTTGCTTTTAAATTCAACTGTTCCTCACAGCATAGTTTTTCAGTTCAAATGTTTTGCTCCACCTTAACAGGTCGCTAACTGTCTCAGGTTCATTTTAAAATCACCTCATTGACAATGTTATGTTTTTTAACATTCGATTAATTCAAAGGAAGACACGGCATCCACACGTACGGGTCTAATTTGAGTTTGCTTTAACCGAGGTGCACACATATCACGTGGTAGCATAATGTGTGCAATTAACACATTTTTACATATAATCCATAATGAATTATTTAAACAAACAAGAATGTTTAATCAAACTACATATTATTTACAAAATTACTCAAATATTATTGAAATATTAAACACACAATACCTGTGATGTATTGGACTACTCTCTGCTGCTTCTTACATTCCTGCACATTGAATTACCATACCAGACCATGATGTAACCCGTCAGGATACCTTCAACAGTGCATCTGTACAAGTTTGTCAGAGTCACACACATAAAAAATGCTGGTGAATGCAGCAGGCCAGGCAGCATCTATAGGAAGAGGTACAGTCGACGTTTCGGGCCGAGACCCTTCGTCAGGACTAACTGAAAGAAGAGATAGTAAGAGATTTGAAAGCGGGAGGGGGAGGGGGAGATCCAAAATGATAGGAGAAGACAGGAGGGGGAGGGATGGAGCTAAGAGCTGGAAAGTTGATTGGCAAAAGGGATACGAGGCTGGAGAAGGGAGAGGATTATGAGACGGGAGGCCTAGGGAGAAAGAAAGGGGGAGGGGAGCCCAGAGGATGGACAAGGAGTTATAGTGAGAGAGACAGAGGGAGAAAAAAAGAGAGAGAGAAAAAAAGATAATAAATAAATAAACAAACAAATAAACAAGGAATGGGGTACGAGGGGGAGGTGGGGCATTAACGGAAGTTAGAGAAGTCAATGTTCATGCCATCAGGTTGGAGGCTACCCAGACGGAATATAAGGTGTTGTTCCTCCAACCTCAGTGTGGCTTCATCTTTACAGTAGGGGAGGCCGTGGATAGACATATCAGAATGGGAATGGCACGTGGAATTAAAATGTATGGTTGCTGGGAGATCAGAGACAAGCCCAACTTCCTTAACCTTCTAAGAAAGACACTGGTGTGCTTCCTTGTGCTGGGCCTAAGACAGATAATCCAATATTGTCCCTTGGGCAGTTTTTAAAACCTTTGATGTGTTTGTTTACCATTGACACCAAGAATTTAAAAGGTGATTTATGTTTGGTAGTTGATGTTATTATCTGCAAGTTCCCTTCATCCCCATGAACCAAGCTGATTTCCAATACACTGTAACTCTTTACAACTACGCAAACCCAGTGCAAACTTTCACTGGAAGGACTGTGAGGGTCCTAGGAAATGGCTTATCAGCACCTTTTCAAAGAAAACCAAGAATAGATAAACATTGGTTAAATAGCATTTTATGGGCCTGCATTCTCCTGGACCTGGCATTTGATATCTAATTCTTTTTATAGGGTGAAGTTTTCAGAGTGGGACATCGTAAAGAACTTCCCTTCAAGCCACCCCCAGTCAGCCTCCCCAGTCAAAGCAATCACATGTTGTACTTGGGAATATCCGATTTCTTGGCTAATTCAGCAGGATTTGTGTTTCACGAAGCTGGAGCTTTGCAAATAAAGGTTACTGATGGTATGGTGAGTAGCGACTGTCTTCACTGCCCTGATGTATTGGTCAATGGGAACAAGGTTATTTTTCTCACAGGCAGGAGTGGGTCTTTCTGGAAACAAATGTTGCCACACAGTGAAGAGACGTAGCCCTGAAGCATTACCTGCCTTGTGGTCACAATCACTCCAAATTTGGATTGGACAGCTCTTTCAGAGACTCATTCTAACCTTTGTAGTGAAACTAGTGGAGGGACCGGGTATGTGGAGAGGAGGCAGTGAAGTTTGCTCAGTGATGTGGACATTGGGCAAACTGATTCTGTGTTGCATTATGTTTTTGTGATTGCCAACTGATCTACTCCAATGCATCAGTCCAGAAGCATGACCCAAGTTCCAGGCCGCTGTGTTAGAAGGGTGAAACAAACAAAGTATATTCCCTCAGAAGAAGCTGAAGGCATGTGTCACCAGTCTCAATAACAGCTTCTATCCTTTCATTATAAAATTACTAAACTGTAATACTTTATTCTGCATTCTGTTATTGATTATAAAAATCACAAAGGACATCACTTCATATTCTCCACATAATATTTGACCTATTGAGTTTATGCTAGATCTCTGATTCCCTCTTTTATTTCCCTCTGACTCTATCTCCTCACACATGTCCAGTACCAACCTGATTCTCTCACCAGCTGCCTAAGCCAACGGCAGCTGTTTTTTTCTATTTATCCACTTACGGGATGTAGGCGTCGCCAGCTAAACCGGCATTTATTGCCCATCCTTAGTTGCCCTTGAGAAGGTGTTGATGAGCTGCCTTCTTGAACTGCTGTAGTCCCTGAGGTGTAGGTACACCCCACGGTGCTGTTAGGGAAGGAATTTCATGATTTTGACCCAGAGACAATGAATGAAAGGTGATATGTTTCCAAGCCAGGATGGTGAGTGACCTGGAGGGGTATTTCCAAGCGGTGGTGTTCCCAGGTATCTGCTGTTCTCGTCCTTCTTTAATTGTAGTGGTCGTGGGTCTGGAAGGTGCTGTTTAGCCCATTTGTCTTTGGGATGTGGGTAGAGACTTGAGCACTCTGGTGAACCTTACAGTGTCACCGGGAGAGCATGCAGTTTCCACCCAGGCAGCACTGGTGGTCAGGGTTGGAGCAGTGAGACAGCAATGCTATCTGCAGAACTCTTGTGTTACCTTGCTTGTAGAGAAATAGGGAACAGGCCCATAAATCGCCAGAGGCTGCCTCCGTGAACAATTAATAATTCCGTCTAAATCTATTATAGTAAAGCAATACTAAAACTTCTGAAAAAGGCCATTGAAAATGATGGAAGCTCCAGTTGGAAATGTGAATTTGTAACTTATAGATAAGTCTATTGTTGCCATATGTGTTGCGAGATAGTGAGAAATGCTCTGTATGCCATCTATACAGATCTTTCTCATTACAGCATTGTACTGAGGTAATACAAAAGCCCATTAGAGATAGTTAAGAGGCGTATAAATAGGCATGTGGATGAAAGTAAAATGGAGTGCTGTGTGGAAAAGAAGGGATTGATCTTGGAGAAGGTGAAAAGGTCACCAAAGCAGGCCTTTGACAAGGTGCACACATGAGGCTGCTATACAAGATAAGAGCCCGTGGTATTACAGAAAGATCAAAGATTGTTTGATTGGGAAGAGACAAAGAGGGTGAATATAGGGAGGCTTTTCTGGTTGGCTGCCAGTGACGAGCAGTGTTCTGCAGGAGATGGTGTTGGGACCACTTCTTTTCACATTATTGTATATGTCGGTGAGTGGTATGATGGGATTGATGGCTTTGTGGGGAGTCTGGTAGGGAGGGAGTCTGGTAGTATTGATCAAGCAGGGAGTCTGCAGAAGATCAGAAGAATGGGCAAAGAAGTGGCAGATGGAATACAGTGCAGTGAAGCACAGTGTATGGTCATGCACTTTGGTAGAAGTAATGAAGGTGTAGACTATTTTCTAAATGGGGAGAAAATTCAGAAATCAGAGCTGCAAAGGGACTTGGGATTCCCTGAAGGTTAATTTGGAGGTTAAGTCAGTGGTAAGGAAGGCAAATGCAATGTAAGCATTTAGATAGATAGATACTTTATTGATCCCAAAGGAAATTACAGTCTCACAGTAGCATTACAAGTGCACAGATATACAAGTACAAGAAGAAAGAATGTAAAAAAGTTACCTTAAAAATAAGATGTACAAGATTGACAAGTGAAGGATGACAAGATTTACACGATTTCCAAGTTCACACTGATAAGACCATAAGACATAGGAGTAGAATTGGGCCATTCAGCCAATAAGTCTGCTCTGCCACTCCATCATGGCTGAACCCGGATCCTACTCAACCCCATGCACCTGCCTTTTTACAATATTCTTTGATGCCCTGACTGATCAGGAACCTATTAACACCTTTCTTAAATATACCCACGGACTTGGCCTCCACTGCAGTCTGTAGCAGAACATTCCACAGATTTACCTTCTCTGGCTAAAAAAAATTCATCCTTGCCACCATTCTAAAAGGTCGCCCCTCAATTTTGAGGCTGTGCCCTCCCGTTCTGGATACCTCCACCAGAGGAAACATTCTCTCCACATCCACCCTGTCTAGTCCTTTCAACATTCAATAGGTTTCAATGAGATCTCCCCACATTCTTCTAAATTCCAGTGAGTACAAGCCCAAAACTGCCAAATGCTCCTCATATGTTAACCCCTTAATTCCCAGAATTATCCTTGTGAACCTCCTCTGGACTCTCTCCAATGACAACACATCCTTTCTAAGATATGGGGCACAAAACTGTTGACAATACTCCAAATGCGGCCTGACTAGTGTCTTATAAAGCCTCAGCATTACCTGCCCCAACACACTACTCCCCCTGAAATAAATGCCAATATTTACCACAGACTCAACCTATAAATTAACCTCCTGGGAGTTTTGCACGAGGACTCCTAAGTCCCTCTGCACCTCTGATGTTTGAACTTTCTCCCCATTTAGGTAATAGTTTGCACTATTGTTCCTTTTACCAAAATGCATTATCATACATTTCCCAACACTGCCTCTTTTTTTTTTGCTTCTTTTTTGCCCATTCTTCCAATTTGTCTAAGTCCTGCTGCAATTGCATTGCTTCCTCAGCACTACCTACCCCTCCACTTATCTTTGTATCACCTGCAAACTGCCACAAAGCCATCAATTCCATTATCCAAATCATTGACAAACAATGTGAAAAGTAGTGGTTCCAATACTGACCCCTGAGGAACACCACTGGCAGCCAACCAGAAACTGCCCCTTTTATTCCCACTCGCTGCCTCCTGCCTGTCAGCCATTCCTCTACCCGTGCCAGTATCTTTCCTGTAACACCCTAGGATTTTAACCAGTTAAGCTGTCCCATGTGTGGCACCTTATCAAATGCCTTCTGAAAATCCAAGTAAATAACATCCACTGCCTCTCCTTTGTCCACCTTGTTTGTTACTTCCTTGAAGAAATCTAACAGATTTGTCAGGCAAGGTTTCCCGTAACATAAACCATGCTGACTTTGACTTATTTTATCATTAGTCTCCAAGTACCCTGAAACTTCATCTTTAATAATAGACTCCAACACTTTCCCAGCCACTGAGGTTAGGCTAACTGGCCTATAATTTCCTTTCTTTTGCCTTCCTCACTTCTTAAAGAGTGGAGTGATATTTGCAATCTTCCAGTCCTCTGGGACCATGCCAGGATCAAATGATTCTTGAAAGATCATGACCAATGCATCCGTTATCTCTTCAGCAACCTCTCAGGACTCTGAGATGTAGTCCATCTGGTCCAGGTGACTTATCCACCTTAAGATCTTCAAGCTTGTCTAGCATTCTTCCTTTGTAATAGCAATGGCACTCACTCCTGCTCCCTGACACTCACAGACCTCTGGTACACTGCTAGTGTCTTCCACAGTGAAGGCAGATGGAAAGTACCCATTAAGTTCGTCTGCCATTTCTTTGTCCCCCATTGCTACCTCACCAGTGTTATTTTCCAGTGGTTCAATATCAACTCTCACCTTCCCTTTACTCTTTATATAACTGAAAAAATTTGAATATCCTGTTTTATATCATTGGCTAGTTTGCCCTCATACTTCATCTTTTTCCTTCTTATAGCTTTTTTAGTGGTCTTTTGTTGGATTTTAAAAGCTTCCCAATTATCCAACTTTCCACTCACTTTTGCTACCTTATATGTCTTTTCCTTAGCTTTTATGCTGTCCTTAACCTCTCTTGTCAGCCATGGTTGCCCACCCCTGCCATATGAGAACTTCTGTGGGATATATCTATCCTGTGCCTTGTGAACTATTCCCAGAAACTTCAGCCATCTCTGCTCTGTTGTCATCCCTGCTAGTATCCTCCAATCCACCTGAGCAAGCTTCTTTCTCGTGCCTTTGCAATTCCTTTTATTCCACTGCAATACTGATACATATGACATATGCTTCTCCTTCCCACATTACAGCATGAATTCGATCACGTTATGTTCACTGCCTCCTTAGAGTTCCTTTACATTAAGCTCCCTAATAAGATGGTAGTGCAAGAATTACCATAATATTATGCAATAATACAGGCACGTTCACACCATCCAGATATGAAGTGATGGTAGTATTACTCAGTATCGCACAGGGTGTCTGTGACACCAAGGTGTGGTAATCAAGAGTACCAGAATATAAAAGTAATGCAGAGTCTTTGTAAGGTACTGGTCAGGCAGCACTTGGAGAATTGTGAGCTGCTTTGGCCCCTTTATCTAAGATAAAGAAGGTCCAGAGGAGATTCTCAAGAATGACCCTAGGAATGAAAGGGTTAATGTCAGAGGAGGGTTTGATGGCTCTGGGCATGTACACACCGGAGTTTAGCAGAAAGTGGGGTGGATCTCATGGGAACCTATCAAAAATTGAAAGACCTAGATAGAGTGGACATGGAGAGGATGTTTCCTATAGTGGGGGAGTCAAAGACCAGAGGGTACAACCTCACAATAGAAGGAAGTCCCTGTAGAGCAGAGAGGAGGAGGTATTTCCTTAGCCAGATGGTGGTGATTCTAGAATTCATTGCCACAGACCACTGTGGAGACCAAGTATTTAGAGCAGACGTTGGTAGGTTCTTGACTAGTAAGGGCGTCACAGTTACAGGGAAAAAGCAGGAGAATGGGGTCGAGAGGGATAATAAATCAGTCATGATGGAATACCAGAGCAGCTTTGATGGGCCAAATTGCCTAATTCTACTTTTAGTCTTATAGTCTTAACATCAAGGGCTGAGGTGCATGTCCTGTGCTGTACTGTTCTGTGTTCTATGTTGTATGTTCTATAGCTGAAGTAGCAGTGAATCTAGATTTAATAATAGAGAATGATTTTCTTTAGAAATACTAACTTCTTGCAACAACTTCAGGATAACTTTTGGTATTTACCAATGCAATCTGCAATCGTTTACAAATCCCATCTCAGAATTGGATTTGGGTTTTGAAATCCACGGAGCACACTAGCCATCCTATCACCCTTGCCTCTGAAGATTGTGTGATAACACGGTCACACAAAAAAAAACACCAAGACAAAATTTGCTAATTGTTTTCTGTTTTCCCCAGATACCAAAAGATTCGCCATTCAGATTAAACACAAAGTCCTTCGGTATAATTATGCCTCAGGTAAGCGTTTCATGAGTCTGTGTGCCTTTGTCTGATATCAACAGCAGCTTTCCCCGAGCCAGCTCGGGTGTGCTCACCAGATCATGATTCTTTGCACCTTAGAGTGTTTGCGGTGCAAACTTATAACTTGCATTCTTTTCACTGGGAAAAATTAGTATTACCAGTGCCAAAATACTACCGATTCTGGAAACATTAAATATAAAACAACCCTCAACTGCTCGTATATGTAAAGATCAGCCAGGTTTGATGCAGAAGGAAAGAAAAAGTTAATCACACACATAAATATTAATAGCTTATCTTTCCCCACAGCTGGAAAAGCTCTATCCTAACATGAACATGATAATGAACCTCCACACCACTAAGCCACCAGTTCTGAGGGCTGCAAGTGACGTCACCCTTCAAGCACTTGCTGCCCTTGACGTATCAGCGATCCTCCCAAACTCATCCCTTGTATCACTTTTTGGCCTGAACATTGTAAGTACTAAAATCTTGTTCCTTTCGTAACGTGTCTCAACATCTTGGCCATCTGTTATCATGGGGATTCTTCCTTCTTGTTTTGGACTGTTCCAGGACACCAGCATCTCTGTTAGGATGAATGTCTTAGGGATGAAAGTGGTTGGGTCCGTAACGCTGAATCGGTAAGAAGAAAACTTGTACTTGAAATACCGTTCAAGCCCTCAGACATTAGTGCAAGGGAACATGGTTTCAGTTTGTGCAGCGTAAAATAATTTCCACCATTTCTTAAAAACAAACTTGTACTCGAAAGGCTCAGTTCAGTAACGGAACATGGCGTCAGTTCATGCAGAGTAAAGTAATTAGCACTCAGTCTATTTTAGCAATACTAGAAGTTCCTTGTCATTAAAGAATAAACACTGGTCAGATGAATCCTAGAAGAACTAACTGCCCTTCATTTGTCAAGTGCTAAAAAACTTTAACATCCATCTGAAGTTTCAGATTGAGACTTGCTTGAAAAGTTTCAATTCTTTTCACTGTTTTTGTTACATGTATCTTTAGTGACTGAAGGAGTTTAAAGTCAGTCTGCATCAGCATTGTTAAAACCAGAGTTGCTGACAATTTCCTCTATGATATAATCATGTTCTGCTCTTCCGCTTTGCTTTTGTATAGTCTGGGATTGACTGGTGGACATTCTAAAGTGGGCCCTGTTCCGGTAAGAAGCTCATTTTACACCTTACATATTGTTTGTTTGACATGAATTTGATTCTTCAATACAAATTGAATTTTCATCAAAGTAATACCTTTAGACAAACAACATGTTACTACATCTTACTCAGCGTAATGATTCGGCAGCTTGATCAGCAGAATCTATGGAAGCATTCACCTCAATACCCCACAACTCAACATGGACTAAGAGGAAAGAACAGTTCTGGGCCTAATCAGAATATTTGGGGCAGATGCATCCTTTGCCTCACAGAAAGCAAAAATAACATTGCAGGTTTTTGATCTTTTAACAGCAATAAAAGATTCAAGTTCCATGCAATGAAAATCAAGTTATATTCACAAAAATAAAGTACTGTGAACATTGAATATTTTAAATGAAAACAGAAAATGCTGGAAACCCTCAATGACTTGTGGAAAGCATTCTTGATCATCTTCGACTTATTCGGTCATGATAATCATTTAGCCCCAAATGATAAGCATTTATTCAAACCGTTCCAAGACTTTTAAAGCTGCCCTATCTGAAAGTTCTATTTTATCATTTTATCCTGGTTAAGATCAAGTGAAGTGGCCAGCATTGACATTGGCCCTCCCTCAAAATCCTATTGGACCCTGTAATATCTATGCAGTAATACATATGGGTCTATGGAACACTTTTGTCTGGCCTATATCTGAGCTGCCACACTTGTTGCTCCCTTGACAGTACTTACCTGCAGCAACGTGTTGTTTCAAAAATGTCTTCTGATTGCTAGGGTCGGTAGAAGCCAATAGTGCTTGGACAGGAGATCAGACACCCCACCAAATTTACTTGCTGTTAAAACTGTCTCTGACATTCCTGAACATAGGAAACTATTCAGAAAATGTAACAAAGGAAGTCTCACTACTAAAAATTAAGAAACACAAAACTACTTTAAAAACAATTAGATTTTAGAATAGATTATGAGGACACGCAGTCCTCTTTTATTGTCATTTAGTAATGCATGCATTAAGAAATGATACAATGTTCGTCCAGAATGATATCACAGAAACACAAGACAAATCAAGACTGAAAAACTGACAAAGACCACATAATTATAACATATAGTTACAACAGTGCAAAGCAATATCGTAATTTGATAAGAACAGACCATGGGCACGGTAAAAAAAAGTCTCAAAGTCTCTTGAAAGTCCCATCATCTCACGCAGATGGTAGAAGGAAGAAAAACTCTCCCTGCCATGAGCTTCCAGCGCCGTAAACTTCCCAATGCAGCACCCTGGAAGCACCCGACCACAGCCGACTCTTGAGTCCATCCAAAAACTTTCAAGCCTCCGACCAGCCCTCCGACACCGAGCACCGAACACCATCTCTGCCAAGCGCTTCGGCCCCGGCCCCGGCAATGGGCAATAGGCAAAGCCGAGGATTTGGGGCCTCCCCCTCCGGAGATTCTCGATCGCACAGTAGCAGCGGCAGCGAAGCGGGCATTTTGATTAATTTACTCAATTAAAAAAATTATGTCAGACAGTGCTGTAGCTAGTAGAGCTCCTTGCTTGCAACACCAGTGACCACTGACTTTTTGATGTTATGAACTCAGTGGGGAAAAAAAGGGCTTATTTCCATGTTGGGTTTCAACAAAAACTTACCTGACTCCCAGTAAGCCATTGCTCTCCATTGAAATACATGTAGTTACTGAACCTGCTTCAGTTGTAAGCTGGCTCCAGTCCACTGCCCAAATTCCCCAGTGAACTGACAATCCAACCCTGGATCCCATGAAAAGTACAGCAGTCAGGATGTGTTGGGATGTTCCGAGTCTTCAATGTTCACGTTGTCAGCTCCAGCCTCCCCTGGACTAACCTCCCTACCATAAATTTCATTCTGGGATATTTCAGCTACATGACCTTCTTCACACTTTCTTTCTCATTGAAGGTGGAAGGTCTGGAACTGCTAATCAAGATTGTAGTAAGAGCCGTGGTGTTACCAAGGGTCAACGGTAAGTCCCTGATGGAAGCCTTTCACAATCTCTGAAATCGAAGAGATCATGAAAACAGTGTTGAGGCCCCAGTGGTTCACAATCCACATCAATGATTTAGATGAAGGGATCTAGTGCCAGAGGTCCAGATTTGCCGATGACGCAAAGATGGATGAAAGTGTGTGCCACAAAGGTTCACCAGATTGATTCCTGGGGCGTTGGGATTTTCCTATAAAGAGAAATTGAGCAGGCTGGGTCTGCACTGTCTATAATTTGAAAGAACGTGAGGTGATCTTAAGGAAATGTCTAAAGTTCTTCCAGATCTAGATGGGGTAGAAGTAATGATGATACTTTCCCTGACTGTGGGGTCTAGAATCAGGTTGGGTTACAGTCTCAAAATGGGTGCCCAGAGGGGGTTCTCTACACAACAGCATTGGGTCTCAGTCATTGAATGTAGTCATCAGGTGATCAGCAGGATTGTGGATATTAGTTGTGGGCTTTGCATAGGATAAAGGTGCTGACATAAAACAATATGCTGTGTGGGGTCAAGGGATTGGATCTTCCACAACTGCATCTTTTTTTATTTGTTTAGCTTTATGGATGTCTTAGAAAATTCTCTTACTTTTGCTTGCAGAGAAACTAGCCAGGGGAGTTCCACTTCCAAGTATGAAAAACTTAGACTTTGTAAACCCTGTGCTAACGGTGAACCAGGTGAGTGATTGCATGCTGTGAAATCCACTTAATGATATGAATGACATTTAAATGACATTACGTCACAAGAAAAGTCACGAGGGAACAATTTCCCTTGAGGACTTGTATAAGGGGGATCTATTCCTCCTCCTTGTCCTTTCTGTGAAAACTAACATCACCATGCAGAGGTTCAACATCATGTTCAGGCAGATGGTAATGTGATAGTGAGCAGTTCGCAATGTCTTTAAAATAACTTCACAATTAAATGTTTTGTGCCACTGACTTTTCTCTAGAGTTAGAGAAAGTCCAACATTGTTGGGAAAGTGTACTTTAATTGTGGTTTCAAGTTAAACCCAGTGTAAGAAGTTAATACTGACACAGCATACAAGAACAGCAACGAGATGCAACCTGTTCAAAGCAAAGAATTTGATTAGAATATTCCTGACACTTGATTTTCTGGGAGATGCTGAGATTTGCCTCAATGGCTCCAGGGCTGAGGCGCTGGAGTGAGGAGGCTGATGAAACTGGCATTATTCTCCCTAGAGTAGAGAAGGCAAATGGGAAATTTGCTGGAAGTCTTCAAACATAACAGAAAAGAACTCATTCTGTAGCTGTATAAAAGATTTATCAAACATCACTTGGCGTATTGTGTGCAGGAAGCAGTACAGGCTGGAAGGTGATAGGTGCAGCCAGGCGAAGGGGTAGAAGGTTGGTGGGGGATGAAGTAGAGAAGCTGATAATGGAAAGGCTAAAGGGCTGAAGAAGGAATGTGAAGGGGAAAGCAGACCATGCGAGATAGGGAAGGAGTGGGATACCAATGAGGGGTGGTACGGAGGAAGGAGAAGAGAGGGATAAGAAGAGAGCTAAAATGGGGAATGGGAAAAGAGAGGAGGGGGAGTGGGTAGAAATTACTGGAAGATAGAAGAATCGATATTCATGCTGTCAGATTGGAGTCCACGGCGTGAAATTAAAATGATTGATCACCAGGAAATCCTGCTCATTACAGACAGAACAAAGGTGCCCGACAAAGTGGTTCCCGGTGATGTAGTGGGAGCATCAGACACTATCGGTGACTCTGATAGACTCGCAGGTGAAGTGTTGCCTCACCTGGAAGGGCAGTTTGGGGCCCTGAATGGCAGTGAGGGAGGAGGTGGGGTGGGCAGGGGGAGCACTTCCTCCACTTGCAGGGTGGCAGTGGAATTAGAGTAGTTGGCCACTGAGAAATACTACAGATTGTGATGGGGGTTTAAAAGCATTTTAGATGGACATATGGTTTTGGCCAAGGGCCCTGCTTCTGTGCTGTGATTCTCTATGAAGGGAATGGATGATACACAGGAAAAGGACATTAGTATAAATTAGTGTCAGGAATGGCACAACCCAGTGGGCCGAGCGGCCTGTTGACTGTTCTCTGCTCCTTAGTGGGAGAAATAGCTTCCAACATAAGGATGAGCAGGAGTCAGAGCAAAGGGTCATTAACAAAGATTCAGGGAGACCATGTGGTGACTTATGATCTGCATTGTATTCCTGGAAAGGTGGTAGAAATTGATCCTATAGTGAATTCCAGAAGAGAACAGGATGTAGCTGTGTAAAGGAGGGATATGACAATTATAGGGAAAGAGCAAATGAAGTAATTCAATTGTAAACTCTTTCACGGGATGTTCCAGCCACCATGGGATGAATGGCCTTGTGGTTATGAATGGTGAGGTATCAATAATCTGTGGCATATGACAAAACCATGATTGTAGATTGAAACTGTGCTGCTGTGCTTCAAAGCATGTACTGGTGAATATCAAGTTTGTGATAATGTAATATTGATACTGTTTCAGAACATTCTGGTGATTGCAACCGATATTCGTTACCGCCCAGGAACCAGCAGCCACTCCCAGCCAAAGCTTTGTGACAGGAAAAAAATAGACATCTGATTGTTCTGATTACCTGGCCACTTTTTAAACTGAGATTTTATTTAAGGCCACTACATTTTCTCTGTCAAATATTGTTCATTTCTAGCTTGATAGTTTTTAGTCTTGTGCATTGCAAACAAAAGCTATCGTTAAGCTCCCTCTCCAGGTTTTTTTCTTGTTCTTTTCTCTTCGTGTGAACTTTTGTGTAAGACTTTTAATAAGCATAAGGAAGTGTTGCTAAAATCTTCCTGTATGTATTGTTGGAAGAATATAAAACAAAAATAACCAACTTTAGAGGAACCAAATCATTCCTCTAACAAGCGGTAGCAACAGTCAAGCTTTATTAGTTTTGATCTCAATCCCTATTTTTTTTTGAGAGGGCATTTAAAAGAAACTTTTGGTGTGTCAACACAATTTTTGTTTAAGCTTAACAATTTGCATGAGCGTCTGGAAAAAAAAAGAGTAAGTTCTTCAGTTTACTGTATCTCCGTATTGGATAAACAAAGACTGCATTCACTTTCTCACTGAAAAAAGCAGATTCAATTACTTTTAAAAGGACAAATAAATAACAAAACAAGGTATTTTGGGATGTGATTTCTTTCAACAGTAGTCTAATTCTCCTCTATGCTGCCTGACTGGCATTGATTTTGAATTTATGGAATTGCCACCTTGTCCTCTGTGGGTTTTTTTTGCAGAGTTAAAGTCGGGTTTATCATCTGCACAAGTACATGTATGCACAGATACAATGTAAAACTTATTTGCAGCAACATCACAAGGACACAGCACCATATAAGCAACATTTACAAGAAACGCAAAATTAAGTGTAAAGTAAACAGAATTTTTACTATTAAGAGCATAATTGTAACAAAGTCCATTTTAGTGCAAAGTGATCAAAATGGTCACTGGTGTTTGGGGTTATGGAGGTTTGTTCAAGAACCTAATGTTTGAAGGGAAGTAACTGTTATTGAACCTAGCTTCTTTAATTCATATACCAGCATTAACATTAAAATACCAGATCCTGTGTAACCACCAGCACCCCACCCCCCATCCTCTACTCAAGATGCCTGCAAGGGAGAGCCGGTTCTGTAAATGGCTAGAGCTGAGTGTCCTTCAGCCTCCTGCTCACTGGCTGATATTCCTTGTGTTCAATAAGTAGTGTTGTCGGGAACAATGTCCATTAATCATTGTGGCATCCAGCATTCTCCCATAATGGTGTTCACTGTTACTGGAGTGATTTTGTTACTGTTTGACCATCTAACTGCTGATATTCCAAACACACTGATGGAAAGCATCAGTAAAATGGTCCAGAATAGTATCCTTACTTGCTACACTGAACAAGGAGTACTGTTTATACATTTTTCTGCATAATAATGTTGTGGATGAACTGCAACACATTTCACGAGGACAGGTAATCTTCACGTTCTGAGACATTAATGCAGGATTTGGAAGTAGCTTCCAGCATTTACAACCAGGGTACTGGCTGAACTTGGAGACCTGAATTACAAGCAGAGGTGGCATTGACTAAGACTTAATTCGGTGGAATGTAGAAGATTGAGGGGTTGGTAACCTGATAGATGTATACAAGATCATGAGGGGCATAGACAGTGTGAAAGTACATCGCTTTCCCCCCCAGGGAGGGGTACTTTAAAAAAAAAGGACTTGGGTTCAAGATCAGAGTTGAGAAACTTAAAATGAACATCAGAGGCAGCTTCTTCTTGCCAAGGAGGCGTGTGTATTTGGAATGAGTTGCAAGGAGGTGGTTGAGGCAGGCACATTAACAAAATTTCAAAGCCATCTAAATAAGTACATGGAGACAAGAGTTATGGCCAAGTGTGTGCAAAGGGAATTACCGCACTGGGTGATACAGTGGGCATGGATGAGCTGGGCTGAGGGACCTGCGCAACTCTGAGTGCAGTGAGTTGTTACAGGTGCTGGCCAGTGATTCTCACAACAGGTATCCTAAATTTCTGCTCCCCAGCTATCTATTCATTTTCTTAATTCTATCCTAGCAACATGGTCACATAATTTAAAAATAAATGGATCACTAATGTTCAATTCTAGTATTTAAGACATAAGATATAGGAGCAGAATTGGGCCATTTTGTCCAATTTATTATCCCCCTTAACCCCATTCTCCTGCCTTCCCTCCATAACCTTTGACGCCTGAGTAATCAAGAGTCTATCAATATCCGCTGTGAATATACTCAATGGCTTGGCCTCCACAACTGTCCATGGCAACAAATTCCAGATTCACCACCCTCTCGCTAAAGAAATTCCTCCTCACCACTGTGCTAAATGTACGTTTTTCTACCTGAGGCTGTGCTCTCTGATCCTAAACTCACCTTGTATGGGAAACATCCTCTCCACATTCACTCTGTTAATGTTTGATAGGCTTCAATAAACTCTTTCGCACTCTTCTAAACTCCAAGTACGGACCCAAAGTAACAAACACTCCTCTTACATTAATCCTTTCATTCCCAGAATCATTCTCCTAAGCCTCCTCTGCACCCTCTCCAATGCCAGCACATCATTTCTTAAATAAGGGGCACAAAACTGCTCACAATACTCCAAATTCAGTCTGACCAATGCCTTATAATGCCTCAGCATTACATCCTTGCTCCTATAGTCCAGTCCTCTCAAAATGAACTCTAACATTGCATTTGCCTTCCTGACCACTGGCTCAAATCTGCAAATTAACCTACAGGAAATCCTGCAGAAGGACTCCTAATTCCCTTTGCATCTCTGACTTTTGAAATAGTTCATGCCTTTATTCTTATTATAAAAATGTATGACAATACATTTCCCTACACAATATTCTATCTGCCACTTCTTTGCCCATTCTCCCAATCCAAGTCCTTCTGCAGACTCTCTGTTTCCTCAACACTACCTGCTTCTCCACCTGTCTTTAAATTTTCTGCAAACTTGGCCACAAAGCCATCAATTCTATTATCCAAATCATTGACATATAACATGAAAAGAAGCAGTCCCAATATTTATCCCTGTGAAACACTACTAATCCCCGGCAGCCAACCAGAATAGGTCCCCTTTATTCTGACTCTTTGCCTCCTGCCAGTCTGTCAATCTTCTATCCATACTCATACCTTTCCTGTAATACCATGGGCTTTTATCCTGTTAAGCAGACTCATGTAGACAATATCAACTGACTCTCCTTTGTCTATCCTGCCTGTTATTTCCTCAAAGAATTCCAAAAGATTTGTTAGGAAATGTTTCCCCCTTAAAGAAATCATGCTGACTTTATCATGTGCCTCCAAGTACTCCAAAACTTCATCTTTAACAGTGGACTCCAACATCTTCTCAATCACTGAGGTCAGGTTAACTAACCTATAATTTCCTTCATTCTGCCTCCCTCCCTCTTTGAAGAGTGGAGTGACATTTGCAATGTTCCAGTCCTCCAGAACCGTGCGAGAATCTATTGATTTCTGAAAGATCACTACAATACAACCACTATCTTTTCATCTATCACTTTCAGAGCTCTGGGCTGTTATCCATCTTGTCCAGGTGACTTATCTAGTCTCAGACTTTTCAGCTTCTCAAGCACTTTCTCCTCAGTAAAAGCAACCATACTCACTTCTGCCCCTTAGCACTCTAGAATTTCTGGCACACTGCTACTGTCTTCCACGGTGAAGATTAATAGAAAATACTTATTAAATTCACCTGCCATTTCTTTGTCCCCCATTACTAACTCTCCAGTGTCATTTTCCAGAGGTCTTATATCCTCTGTTGTCTCTCTTTTACTCTTTATATAGCTGGGGAAAGAAATCCTCTTTTGTATCATTGGCTAGCTTACCCTTATATTTAATCTTTTCTCCTCATATGGCTGTTTTAGTTGTCTTCTGTTGGTTTTTAAAAGCTTCCCAAAGCTCTAACATTCCATTGATGTTTTGCTATATTGTATGCCCTCTCTTTTGCTTTTATGCTGTCTTTGACTCATCCTTGCTTCAGAATACTTCATCTTTAATATTTATCTATCCTGCACCTTCCAACTTGCCCCCATCTCCAGCCATTGGTGTTCTGCCATCAACCCATCATTTAATTCCCATCATTTTTTTTATATTTACAGTTTCTTAACTCTACTCACATGAATTCAACATCTTCTGATCCAATGTCACCTCTTTCAAAGGATTTGATTTCATTTTTTACCAACAGAGCCACCCACCCCATCTCTGCCTATCTGTCTGTCCTTTTGATACAATGTGTGCCCTTGAATGTTAAGTTTCTAACTGTTATGTTTGCTCTTGATAAAAGACGAACTTTGCGTGGGTTTTCAAATGCTAACCCATTTATTAACAGGAGACAGTCATACCTTCTATCTTCACACTTTAGTGTGTGCTCCCAGTTCACCAATGTCCTTCTGGTTCTGGATGAACCACCCACATTGCACACTGGGAACTGAAGTTCTTTATTATGCACACACATAATAACACATCTTCCCCCTTTAAAGCAAACACAATACAGTACTAATCCTTCATAAACCTGCAAGAAACAATACTCCTTTCCAACAAAGATATTTACTTTAACTTCAATTGTAATGTGCCTTCCAACACAGATTAAGCCATCACAGAGACAGATTGAAAGTAGTTGAGTGAATCAGGGAGTGTATTTGCTTATTGGCAGTTAATGATCCGTTTTGGACTGCTATTTGTTTCTACAGATGTCTTGCTTTCACTTGCTGTGTCCTTTTGAAAACACTGATCTACGTGCCCATTTCTTTTACGTCCATCTGCCAAGATCTTATCTGTTCATCTCTGTTCTTGTTCTTGCTGTGTTCCATATTCGCTCCACTTGCCTCATAATGAAGTCCTAGACTACATGTGTCTTTGCACAAGTTCCATCTGAGTCTGTCTCAACTCACAGAGCTCCTTCTGTTGGCTGTGTAACATAGATAGCAACTCCTCCTGTTGGTTTGTGTTGAACTGGTGCAGCTGTTCTGACCTTGGGGATTGCGTGGTCTCCCCATCTTCTTTTTTTTTTTATTTTTCCACTTCTATTTCGGTGAGGATTGTGGTGATATTTTTGATTTCCCGTCTTTAACTGAAAGTTGATGAGAAACAGATTTTGAACCAAGGCTGCATGATGTGGAAGCAAGTCTGGCGACTTCTTCATCATGATCATTCTGTTCAGCACCGTCAAGCTAGTGTAGCTGGTATGGACATCTATGGAAGGTGGAGTTCTTGTGCTTCTCTTGCATAACCTCACTAGAGCTCTCATGGATGCCATTACAAGTTTCTCGAGTTGCATTAGGTAAGCATTTGAGCTCCTTAAAGACACCTGTGTATTCATCCATGACGTGTGGTCATCGTTGGTCTGTGAAGCCACTACGAACACTCTTCAGCTGGCTGAGCCTTTTGCATGCACTCAGACGTAATATTAGCTGCACTCTCTTTTCTACAGTCAGTAGCTGCGCCTTTAGGTGCTGCCCCTTGTGCTTGAAGGTCACTACACGGCCTCCTTTTACTGGAATGTTCTCTCCAGTGTAGCCTGTCACTTTTAACTTCACTAGGTAAATCTTGCTCCTTACTGTGAGAGTCTTGTAATCATCGATGGATAACAGAATCACCTGGTATCCGGTGTCAAGCTTGAATGGAATTACTGTCTCATTCAGAGTCAAAGCCATCAAATGCTCCTCACATGATAAGCCTTTCAATCCCAGAACCGTTTTTGTAAACCTCCTCTGGACCCTCTCCAATATCAACATACCCTTTCTTAGATAAGGGGCACAAAACTGCTCACAATACTCGCCAGTGTCTTATAATGTCTCAGAATTACATCCTTGTTTTTATATTCCAGTCCTCTCAAAACAAATGCTAACATTGCATTTGACTTTCTCACCACCGACTCAACCTGCAAATTAACCTTCAGGGAATCCTGCACAAGGGCTCCCAAGTCCTCTTGCACCTCAGATTTTGGATTTTCTCCCCATTTAGAAAATAGGTGATCCTTCTATTCCTTCTACAAAAGTGCATGACCATACACTTCCCAACACTGTACTCCATTTGCCACTTCTTTGCACATTCTCCTAATCTGTCCCAGTTTTTCCTGCAGCCTCCCTGCTTCCTCAACACCATCTGTCCCACCACCTATCTCTATATCATCTGCAAACTTGGCCATACAGCCATCAATCTCGCCATCCAAATCATTGAAACACAACATTAAAAGAAGTGGTCCCAATACCGACCCCCGCAGAACACCACTAGTCACTGACAGTCAATTGGAAAAGGCTCTCTTTATTCCCACTCTTTGCCTCCTGCCAATCAGCCAATGCTCTATCCATGCCAGTATCTTTCCTGTATTACCATGGGCTCTCACCATGTTAAGCAGTCTTGTTAAGCTTTAAGTTCCTCAGCATACACATCACCGAGGATCTTACGTGGTCTGTACATACCGGTTGTGTGGTAGTTTGGTATGGGCCCCCAAATCCCAAGAACTTTCTACAGGGGCACAATTGAAAGCATCCTGTCTGGCTGCATCACTGCCTCATATGAGAAATGTACTTCTCTCAATCGTGGGACCCTGCAGAGAGTGGTGATGGCCCAGCGCATCTGCAGATGTGAACTTCCCACTATTCAGGACATTTACAAATACAGGTGCGTAAAAAGGGCCCGTAGGATCATTGAGGACCCAAGTCACCCCAACCACAGACTGTTCCAGCTGCTACCATCCGGGAAATGGTACCACAGCATAAAAGCCAGGACCAACAGGCTCCGGGACAGCTTCTTCCACCAGGCCATCAGACTGATTAATTCATGCTGACACAACTGTATTTCTATGTTATATTGACTCTCCTGTTGTACGTACTATTTATTATAAATTACTACAAATTGCACATTGCACATTTAGATGGAGACATAACATAAAGATTTTTACTCCTCATGTATATGAAGTCAATTCAATTCAATTCCATGTGTGGCATTTTGTCAAAGGCCTTTTGAAAATCCAAGTACACGGCATCCACCAATTTTCCTATGTTTATCCTGCTTGTTATTTCCTCAAAGAATTCCATCAGGTTTGTCAGGCTAAGAAACCATGCTGACTTTGGCCCATTTTATCACGTGGCTCCAAGCACCCCGAAACTTAATCCTTACAATCGACTCCAAAATCTTCCCAACCATTGAGGTCAGGCTAACTGGCCTATAATTTCCTTTCTTCTGCCTCCCTCCCTTATTAAAGAGTGGAGAGACATTTGCAGTTTTCCAGTCCTCCAGAACTATTCCAGAATCTAGTGATTCTTGAGAAATCAGTACTAATGCTTCCACAATCTCTTCAGCTACCTCTTTCAGAATCATAGGGTGAATACCATCCAGTCCAGGTGACTTATCTACCTTCAGACCTTTCAGTTTCCCAAGCACCTGATCTCTAGTAATAGCAACTGCACTCACTTCTGTCCCTTAACACTCTTGAACTGCAAAAGTGCCTTCCACAGTGAAGAATGATGCAAAATACTTCTTCAGTTCCAGTCCCCCATTATGACCTCTCCAGCATAACTTTCCAGCAGTCTGACATCTACTTTCACCTCTCTTTTACTCTTACATATCTGAAAAAGCTTTTGTTGTCCTCTTTGATATTATTGGCCAGCTTACCTTCATATTTAATCTTTTCCCTCCTTATGGCTTTTTTAGTTGCTTTCTGTTGGCTTTTAAAAAGCTTCCCAATCCTCTACCTCCCACATATTTTTGCAGTATATTAAATTTTGCTTTTGTGTTGGCTTTGACCTCTTGTCAGCTATGGCTGCATCATCCTACCTTTGGAATACTACTACTTCTTCTAAGGGATATATCTATCCTGTGCCATCCAAATTAACCCAGGGTTAAGAAGATGAGAGAGTTGAAACTGTGGCACAAGGATTGGTGTGGGAGAAATGGGTTTGAATTCATAGGAAACTGGCACCAGTATCCGGGAAGGAGAGAGCTGTTCCATTAGGACAGGCTCCATCTGAACCATGATGGGACCTGGATCCCGGTGAATCGCATAACTAGGGTTGTGGATAGGGCTTTAAACTAAATAGTAGTGGGGGAGGGTTCAACAGATTGGAGAAGTATGGATAAAGTAAGAGAAAAGTGTGGATAAAGATAAAGGCAAAAGTTTTTTTAAAAAAAAAGAGAAAAGTAAGGGTGGAGTGAAGAAAAGTCAAGTGTATAAGAGACAAAGATTACTAGATTTTAAAGGCACGATGAGTATAAGGGCATTTTATCTGAAAGCCTGTAGTATTCGAAACAAGGTATTCGGAACTTGCGGCACAAATCAGTACAAAGGCCATTACGGAGATAATGGTTGCAAAGCGGAGAGGAGTGGGAATTAAATATCCAAGGATATCAGGTAATACGGAAGGATAGGCAGGAAGGTAAGGGAGGTGGGGTAGCACTTTTAATTAAGGATGAGATCAAGGCTATAGTGAGAGACGATATAAGATATAAGGAGCAGAATGTTGAATCCATCTGGTTAGAGATTAGGAATAGTAAAGGAAAAAAAGATCACGGGTGGGAGTTGTCTATAGGCCACCGAATAATAACATTACAGTAGCACAGGCAATAACCAAGAAATATCTGAGACATGTAGGAAAGGAACACAGTCATTGCGGGGGACTTTAACTTGCACATAGATTGGGTGAATCAAGTGATAGCTTCCTCAAACAGTATGTTCCTAAACCTACAAGGGAACGTGTTATCTTGGATCTGGTCCTGTGCTATGAGATAGATAAAATTAGCAATCTTGTAGTTAGGGATCCTCTTGGAAAGAGTGATCACAGTATGACTTAGTGTCTCGTACAAATGGAGGGTACAATTATTTGATCTAAAACCAGTGTATTATGCCTAAACAAGGAAGACTACAATGGGATGAGGGAGGAGCTGGATAGGGTAGACTGGGAATACAGGCTATATGGTGGGACGGTTGAGGAATAGTGGAAGACTTTCAAAGAGATTTTTCATGGTGCTCAATAGAAGTATATTCCAGTTAAGAGCAAGGACAGTAAGGGTAGGGAGAGCCAGCCATGGATAACTAAGGAAATAAAAGAAGGCATCAAATTAAAAGCTCATGCTTACGAAGTCGCCAAGAGAAGTGGGAAACTGGAAGATTGGGAAAACTTTAAAAAGCAACAAAGAACCACTAAGTGAGCAATAAAGAAAGGGAAGATAGATCAAGAAAATAAACTAGCATAAAATATAAAAATGGATAGTAAAAGTTTTTATAATTATATAGTGGAAAAAGGTGGGTAAAGTGAATGTGGATCCCTTGGAGGACAAGAAGGGGGAATTGATATTGGGTAATGAGGAAATGGCCAAGACTTTGAATGACTATTTTGTGTTGGTCTTCAAGGTGGAGGACACATCTAACATGCCAAAGAGAGATGATATAGATGCAATGGGAGGTGAGGACCTCAATACAATAGCTATCACTAAAGCGGTAGTGCTGTGCAAACTTGTCGGCCTAAAGAAAGACAAGTTCCCTGGTCCTGACGGAATGCATCCCAGGGTACTGAAAGAAATGGCAGAGGTTATAGTAGAGGCTTTGGTGATAATTTACCAAAATACTCTGGACTCTGGGCAGGTCCCGGCAGATTGGAAGAAGGTGAATGTCATGCTACTTTTCAAAAAAAGGATGTAAAACAAAAGGCAGGTAACTATAGGCCAGTTAGTTTAACAGCTGTAGTTGGAAAAATGTTTGAAGTAACACTAAAGAAGAAATAGCAAGACATCTGGAAAGAAATGGATCCATCAGGCAGATGCAACATGGATTCAGCAAAGGCAGGTCATATTTGACAAACTTATTGGAGTTTGAGGATATAACAACCACAGTGGACAGATGGACGTTACTTACTTGGATTTCCAGAAGGCATTTGATAAGGTGCCACATAGAAGACTGATCCATAAGACAAGGATGCATAGAGTTAGTGGTGATGTATTATCTCATGGATAGAGGATTGCTTAACCAATAGAAAGCAGAGAGTTGGGATACATGGGTGTTTCTCTGCTTAGCAATCAGTGGTAAGCGGTGTGCCACAGGGGTCGACTGGGCCCGCAACTGTTCACAACATACATTAACAATCTGGGAGATGGAAGAGATGCAGTGCATCTAAGTTTGCTGATGACACTAAATTGAGTGGAAAAGCAAATTGTGCAGAGGGTACGGAGAGTCTGCAGAGAGATATAGATAGGTTAAGTGAGTGGCAAGTGTCTGGCAGATGGTGTACAATGTTGGTAAATGCGAGGTCATCTACTTTGGAAGGAAAAATAGAAGATCAGATTATTATTTAAATGGTAAAAGATTGCAGCATATTGCTATGCAGAGGGACTTGGGAGTTCTTGTGCATGAATCACAAAAGTTCGGTTTGCAGGTGCAGCAAGCTATCAAGAAGGCAAATGTAATGTTGACCTTCATTGCTAGAGTGATTGAATTTAAAAGTAAGGAGGTTGTGCTGTAACTGTACAGGGTACTGGTGGGGCCACTTCTGGAGTATTGCATGTAGTTCTGGTCTCCTTACTAGAGGAAGGATATACTGGCTTTGGAGATGGTTCACCAGATTGATTCCAGGGATGAGGGGGTTAGACTATGAGGAGGGATTGAGTTGCCTGGGACTGTACTCGCTAGAATTCAGAAGAATGAGGGGAGATCTTATACAAACATAAAATTATGAAAGGGATAGATAAGATAGAAGCAGGAAAGTTGTTTCCACTGGTAGATCAGACTAGAACTAGGGGACATAGCCTCAAGATTCAGGGGAGTAAATATATGAGGAGGAACTGCTTTTCCCAAAGAGTGGTGAATCTGTGGAATTCTCTGCCCAATGAAGCAGTGGAGGCTACCTCAGTAAATATATTTAAGACAAGGTTGTATAGATTTTGGCATAGTAATTGGGTTATGGGGAAAAGGCAGGTAGGTGGAGATGAGTCCATGGTCAGGTCAGCCATGATCTTATTGAATGGTGGAGCAGGCTTGACGGGCCAGGTCATACATCCTATCCCTATGAAGGTCTCCAGCAATTTCCCTGCAACTGAAGTGAGTCTCACTGGTCTATTGTTCCGAGGATTTTTCCTTATTCCCTTCTTAAATAGAGATAAAACACTAGTCACTCGCTAGCCCTCCGGGATCTTGCCTGTGGCTGGAGAGGACACAGATACTGGTCAAGGCCACAGCAATCTCATCTCTTGCTTCTCAATAACCTGGGGTAAATCTCATCAGGCCTGGGAGAACTTATCTACCTTAATACTCATTAGGCAGCCCAACACTTCCTACTCCTTGTCCTCTAAACGCCCTAACATATTTAAACACTTAGCACTGATCTCCTGGTCCTTCACATCTTTTTCCTTGGTAGGTACTGAAGCAAAGTACTCAATAAGTACCTCACTCCCATTCTCCACATCCAAGCAAATAGAAACATAGAAACATAGAAAATAGGTGGAGTAGGCCATTCGGCCCTTTGAGCCTGCACCGCCATTTATTATGATCATGGCTGATCATCCAACTCAGAACCCCGCCCCAGCCTTCCCTCCATACCCCCTGACCCCCGTAGCCACAAGGGCCATATCTAACTCCCTCTTAAATATAGCCAATGAACTGGCCTCAACTGTTTCCTGTGGCAGAGAATTCCACAGATTCACCACTCTCTGTGTGAAGAAGTTTTTCCTAATCTCGGTCCTAAAAGGCTTCCCCTCTATCCTCAAACTGTGGCCCCTCGTTCTGGACTTCCCCAACATCGGGAACAATCTTCCTGCATCTAGCCTGTGCAATCCCTTTAGGATCTTGTACGTTTCAATCAGGTCCCCCCTCAATCTTCTAAATTCCAACGAGTACAAGCCCAGTTCATCCAGTCTTTCTTCATATGAAAGTCCTGCCATCCCAGGAATCAATCTGGTGAACCTTCTTTGTACTCCCTCTAAGGCAAGGATGTCTTTCCTCAGATTAGGGGACCAAAACTGCACACAATACTCCAGGTGTGGTCCCACCAAGGCCTTGTACAACTGCAGTAGTACCTCCCTGCTCCTGTACTCGAATCCTCTCGCTATAAATGCCAGCATACCATTCGCCTTTTTCACCGCCTGCTGTACCTGCATGCCCACTTTCAATGACTGGTGTATAATGACACCCAGGTCCCGTTGCACCTCCCCTTTTCCTAATCGGCCACCATTCAGATAATAATCTGTTTTCCTATTTTTGCCACCAAAGTGGATAACTTCACATTTATCCACATTAAATTGCATCTGCCATGAATTTGCCCACTCACCCAACCTATCCAAGTCACCCTGCATCCTCTTAACATCCTCCTCACTGCTAACACTGCCACCCAGCTTCGTGTCATCCGCAAACTTGGAGATGCTGCATTTAATTCCCTCATCCAAGTCATTAATATATATTGTAAACAACTGGGGTCCCAGCACTGAGCCTTGCGGTACCCCACTAGTCACTGCCTGCCATTCTGAAAAGGTCCCGTTTATTCCCACTCTTTGCTTCCTGTCTGCTAACCAATTCTCCACCCACACCAATACCTTACCCCCAATACCGTGTGCTTTAAGTTTGCACACTAATCTCCTGTGTGGGACCTTGTCAAAAGCCTTTTGAAAATCCAAATATACCACATCCACTGGTTCTCCCCTATCCACTCTACTAGTTACATCCTCAAAAAATTCTATGAGATTCGTCAGACATGATTTTCCTTTCACAAATCCATGCTGACTTTGTCCGATGATTTCACCGCTTTCCAAATGTGCTGTTATCACATCTTTGATAACTGACTCCAGCAGTTTCCCCACCACCGATGTTAGGCTAACCGGTCTATAATTCCCCGGTTTCTCTCTCCCTCCTTTTTTAAAAAGTGGGGTTACATTAGTCACCCTTCAATCCTCAGGAACTAGTCCAGAATCTAACGAGTTTTGAAAAATTATCACTAATGCATCCACTATTTCTTGGGCTACTTCCTTAAGCACTCTAGGATGCAGACCATCTGGCCCTGGGATTTATCTGCCTTCAATCCCTTCAATTTACCTAACACCACTTCCCTACTAACATGTATTTCGCTCAGTTCCTCCATCTCACTGGACCCTCTGTCCCCTACTATTTCTGGAAGATTATTTATGTCCTCCTTAGTGAAGACAGAACCAAAGTAATTATTCAATTGGTCTGCCATGTCCTTGCTCCCCATAATCAATTCACCTGTTTCTGTCTGCAGGGGACCTACATTTGTCTTTACCAGTCTTTTCCTTTTTACATATCTATAAAAGCTTTTACAGTCTGTTTTTATGTTCCCTGCCAGTTTTCTCTCATAATCTTTTTTCCCCTTCCTAATTAAGCCCTTTGTCCTCCTCTGCTGACCTCTGAACTTCTCCCAGTCCTCAGGTGAGCCACTTTCTCTGGCTAATTTGTATGCTTCTTCTTTGGAATTGATATTATCCCTAATTTCTCTTGTCAGCCACGGGTGCACTACCTTCCTTGATTTATTCTTTTGCCAAACTGGGATGAACAATTGTTGTAGTTCATCCATGCAACCTTTAAATGCTTGCCATTGCATATCCACCGTCAATCCTTTAAGTGTCATTTGCCAGTCTATCTTAGCTAATTCACGTCTCATACCTTCAAAGTTACCCCTCTTTAAGTTCAGAACCTTTGTTTCTGAATTAACTATGTCACTCTCCATCTTAATGAAGAATTCCACCATATTATGGTCTCCCCTTTATCCTTGAGTGGTCCTACCCTCTCCCTAATTATCCTCTTGCTCTTGATGTACGTATAGAATGCCTTGGGATTCTCCTTAATCCTACTGGCTAAGGACCTTTCTTGGTCCCTCCTGGATTTCCTTATTCCCTTCTTTAGATCTTTTCTGGCTTTTCTTATATTCCTCATGTGCCTCATTTGATCCTA
The DNA here is from genome assembly GCF_963921235.1 of Mobula hypostoma. Classification (NCBI taxonomy): domain Eukaryota; kingdom Metazoa; phylum Chordata; class Chondrichthyes; order Myliobatiformes; family Myliobatidae; genus Mobula; species Mobula hypostoma. Next base: position 228,282,773 of record NC_086098.1, read on the forward strand.
ATTTCCAATGCTTTACACACATCCCCTTTTTTCTTCTTGAATCAATATCCCCTTCAAAGAGTTCTGAGCCTCAGTACCTCCTTGTGCAATTGGATCCTGGATTTCCTCACGTAGACCCCAGTCAGTCTGGATTGGCAAAAGAATCTCCTCCACAATCTCCAGCAGCACAGGAGCACCGCAGGGATGTGTACTTAGCCCCTGCTGTGCTCATTTTACACCTCTAACTCTGTGGCAGAGCACAAATCCAACACCATATACAAGTATGCCGATGTCACCACTGCTGTGGGCTGTATTAAAGGTGGTAATGAATCAGCATTCAGGAAGGAGATTGAAAATTTGGCTGAGCAGTGTAATAACAACAACCTCTCACTCAGTGTTGATAAGATCAAGGAACTGATTGTTCACTTCAGGAGAGGAAAACCAGTCCTGAGCCAGCAATCATCGGAGGGTCAGTAACTTCAAATTTCTGAGTGTCACTATCTCAGAAAATCTTTCCTAGACCCATCTTATAAATATATTTGTGAAGAAAGTATGACAGTGGCTCTACTTCCTCAGGCGTCTGTGGGGATTTGGCATGTCATCAAAAACTTTGGCAAACTTCTATGGGTGTGTCATGGAAAGTGTGCTGATTGGCCATATTATGGCCTGGTACGGGACCACCAATGCCTTTGAGCAGAAAACTCTACTAAAGGTAATGGACTTTGCCCAGTACATTATGGATAAAGCCCTCCCAATCATCGAGCACATCTACATGAAACGTTGCTGGTGGAAAGCAGCATCCATTATCAAAGATCTTCTCCACCCAGTCCATGCTCTTTTCTCACTGCTGCCATCAGGTAGAAAGTATAGTGCCTCAGGACTTGCCCCACCAGGTTCAAGAACAATTACCATCAGGCTCTACTACACTCATTTAAAGACTCTTATCTTGTTATTTCACATTTGTCATTTATTCCCATTTATTTATATCTGCATGTGCACATATTGTTGTCCATTGATTCTGTTTAGTTATGGTTCTATATACTTGCTATGTATCCCCGCGGAAAAGAATCTCAGGTAACAAGTATGCATAAGTTAGCAAATTTTACTTTGACTAACTTCATCACCTCAAGAGAATGAAAGATGCATACTTAAGGTTTACAAAGCAAGATTGAGACAGGGCTCTAGAAGGTTATAAGATAGCCAGGAAGGAGCTTAAGTACAAACTTGGAAGAGCTAGAAGTGGACAGGAACACTGTTTCATTTGACATATATGGTTGAATCATAATTAAATAAGCTTATTTAGAAGGCTGTGGAGAGTAGGATTGAGGAAAACCCCAAAGCATTCTACAAGTGAAGAACAGAGTGATGACTAGAGTGAGGGTAGGACCTATCAGGGATAAAAATAAGGAAACATGCCTCGAGTAGGAGGAGTTAAGGAGATCCTTAATTATTACTTTGCTTCAGTATTCACCAGAGTAAGATCTTGATGTACAGTATATGAGGACAACATAAACAGTCTAGTATGCTGGAATATCAATGTTAACAAAGAGGATGTTTTGAAACTTTTGAGAAGTATTGGAACAAATAAGTTCCCTGGGCCAGATGGGATATACCCCAGGTTACGAAAAGCAGGGGGAGGAGATTGCTGTGCCTTGACAATAATCTTTGCATCTTCGTTGGCCACAGAGGTAGGGCCAGGGGATTAAAGGATGGCAAATGTTATTCCTTTGTTCAAGAAAGGCAATAGGAATTATAGACCAGCGAGTCTTACATTAGTGGTGGAAATCTCACTGACCGGAGGCCTGTAACTAGTCATGTGCCACAGGGATCGGTGCTGGGTCCATTGTTATCATCTATGTTGATTAGATAATCATGTGGCAAAATGGATCAGTATACTTGCTGATGACACCAAGACTAGGGATATAGTGGTCAGCAAGGAAAGCTATTAGAGGTGATTTGGACCTGCTAGCAAAATAGGGTGAGAAATGGCAGATGGAATTTAATACAGGCAAGTGCAGTTGACAGCAACACTTTGAGAGGACACATCAGGGCAAGACTCGCACAGTGAATGATAGAGCTCTGACAGGTGCTGTAGAACAAAGGAATCTGGGGAATTCAGATCCATAATCCCTTGAAAATGGCATCATAGGTAGATAGGATTGTAAAGACAGCTGTTGGTACATAGACTTTAATAAATCAGGGCACTGAATACCGGAGTTGGGATATTCTGTTGAAGTTGTACAAGGCACTGGTGAGTATGAATCTGGGGTACAGGAAAAAATACCAATAAGCTTGAAAGAGTACCGTGAAAATGTACAAGGACGTTGCCGGGACTTGACTTAAAGTGAAAGTTTGAGTAAGTTAGGATTTTATGCCCTGGTGCACAGGAGAATGAGGGGAGATTATAATTCATAGAGGTCTACAAAATCATGATGGGTGATAGGGTGAGTGCATGCAGGCATTTCTCCCTCATGCTGGGTGAAACTAGCATATGTTTAGGGTGAAAGGATAAATATTTTAAGGGAATCTGATGGTGAAGGGGGTGGTGCAAGTATTGAACAAGCAGCCAGCAGAAGTGGCAGATGGAGGCTCAACTGCAGCATTTACGAGTTTAGACAGGTACGTGGATGGGAGGGGTTTTGAGGGATATGGTCCAGGTATTAAGCAGAAGATCATGTCAGCATGGACTAGATGAGCTTCAGGGCATATTTCTGTGTCATAGTATTCTATAAGCTCCATAATTATTTCGTAAAGTTGTTCAAAAAATCTTCAGATTTTAGTTATACCAAAAAATAGTGGAGACTAAAAGCAGAAATATCAGAGGGAATTCCCTTTCAAATGGATACTGAGGGATTTGCTGCAATCATCAAAATTAACAGATGAGCTATTTGCTGAAACAGATTGAAATTAATTTATTTGGCCTTAAAGGTTAGCGAAAGTATTCACAATGAAGTGATCAAATATCAATTAAAACAGCTAATCATTTCAAATCAGTTACACATAATTATAATATACATATTGAAATATAAACAAAATGCTGGAAACACCCAGCAGACCAGACAGCATTGTGAGGGGAAAAAAAGTTAATTTTTCAGGTCAAAGGCCTGATGATAGAGCTTAGACCTGAAATGATCAGATGTTGCCTGACTGAATGAGTGTTTCCAGTGTTTGCTGCTTTTATTTCAGATTTCCAGCATCTGCAATTTTTCTTTAAATTTTCACACAGAAATATTGGTTCAACACATCCCACACGAGTTGCAGTAATATAGAGAGAAGACTAGCCAAGAACTACTTTGCTCGACACAGACCAGGAAACAGTAACTCAATTAGTAAACAGAAATTATAGTATGTGTGCTTGAGCCTGAATTTCTTCAAAATAGATTTTTGACCAGGCTGCAGCAAATGAGGTAGCAACAGATAAACACCAGACTTCCCCATAGGGGAGAAATCAAAACAACCACAATATAGCCTTATTTGTTCCAGATATTGGAACGCCAAAGCAAATGAACTTTCAGTCCTGAAGTCAAATAGGATGTGCTTCAGAATTAAATAGAAGCCACATTGTTAATCAAAATTACGTAAAATTATTTACAGCTATTTTAAAAAAGAACAAGTAAAGAACTTGTAGTAATAATAAGAGAGAGGCAGGAAGGGGTGGTGAAAAGGCAGGTGCAGAGACATGGATAGAAGCGATGGGGTAAAGAGGAGTCCAAAAGACCAGCATTTTAGGTAAAATTAAGAGGCAGGATGACACAAAGACTGACTGCCCTATGGCCATTACATTTCTGGCACACTAACTCATCACCAGGTCTTCAATAACAGAAGATGTAACACATTTGCAAAAGTGTCCTATCTGAACCTGAAACTAATTTGTTATTGAAATACACCAAAATCTCATGAGTAGACAAATTTATGTAGTAAACCAAGTAAGTTGGAGGGAATGGATACATAAAAATTACTGTTCAATTTGCAGACAACTGGGACAAATGTAATATTTTCACCAACTTCAATCCCCAATGCTTGTTCAACTAAAAAACTCTTCTGGTGTATGCAGTGAATTAAGAATATATTATTCAATGTCTGCTTTCAGAACTAGATCCCAACAAACAAATCTTGCTGATTGAAAATGACTAATTATTAACTAAATAATTACTATTTAACAGGAGATCGCTGAGTGAGTTGGAGACAGTTCTTTATGGACTTGTCTGTGGAGCGGGAGATTGCTTGGGTTATTAGTAACCCAGCAAGCGCCAATAAAAAGTAGCACGGTTTACACAAAGCAACCACTATAGGAGTGGACTGTGTTGGAGCTGTCAGGCTTTGGCTCAACAGGTGCAAGCTAGAACTTAAGTTAGAGGTATAACAAGGGTAGGCAGGATGGTAGTTTAGGCAGTAGAATACACCTGTAAGGTGTGGGATTTCAGGGTATCTAGCAGTCTCCCTGATGACTGCATCTGCAGGAAGTGCACCCAACTTCAGCTCCTGGCTGACAAGGTCAAGGAACTGGAGCCGGATGTACTCGGGACCACCCGGGAGGCTGGAAACTTCACAGACGAGACTTTTTCCTGAGGTGGTCACACCTACAGCACAGGTTTCAGACAGTAGATGGGTGACCACCAGGAGAAGTAAAGGTAGTAATCAGTCAGAGCCGGGTTCTCCTGTGGCCATTCTCCTCAGCAACAAGTACATGCTTTTTGATATTGCTGGGGAGAGGGGAAGGGGGAAGGAAGTAACCCATCAGAGCACAGACTCTGAAGCTCAGCATGGAAGGGTAAAGTCAGGCAGAGCGATAGTGATAGGTATTATGTACTCATGTACATTTTAATCCAACAGAGCTGCTGTCAGGCTTCTATGTGTGTTACATACTGAACATAATGTGAGTGCATCCCAGGTAGCCGACTTAAAAGCAAAATAAACAGCCGCACATTTGTTCCTCACCTCTCATGCGTGTTATTCACAGCCACCCAGCTTCCCATAACAACTAGTGATGAGGTGACAAGTCCTCATGTCATATTTATTGTGTTGTTTCCTTCGGCAAGAAAAGTCAGTGTGCAGCTCTCGGTGTACCACGGCGTCACGTGGGTGAGTGAAAAGACGACGCCGCATGCCACTAGAAATAGCCACAGGAAGCAAGGTGAATGAAGAATCCGCAGAGAGAAAATGGGACGGTTAAATAAATCAAATGAGAGGAAGAGAGAGAGAAAGAGACGAATGAGACTGAATTTTCTGGAACTTGACTGTATTTGAAAATGGTGAGAATGTTTGGAAGTATGACTATGACGATACAACAAAGCAATGGACTTCATATACGGAAAGATTTGAATATTTTACACTGGCAAAATTTCAGATAATATTCGTGTTCCAACTTTTCTGACTGTAATGGGTGCAAAGACGTTTAATTTATTACACAGTCTAGTGCAATCTGCTAAGCCTGGTGGTAAGCCTTTCGAGGACATGGTTAAAGTTTTAAAGGACCCACTATTCCACTAAACCTTTGATTACTACTGAGGTTCAGATTCATAAAGGGAATCAAAAGGAAGGTGAGGCTATTTCAAAATTTGTGCCAGTGCTGAAGCAATTGTCTGAACACTGATTTTGGGCAATTGCTGAATGACACATTACATGGTCTGTGTACTGAGACAATTCAGAAACATTTGCTTACAGAAGACAGACAAACATTACAGAAGGCAAATGAGATTAGTACATCTATAACGATGGGAACTAAAGAAGCACAGCTATTAAGCACATCTTCCCAAGTTCATAAAGTTTCTACCAGCTTTAAGAATAAGACACTTGCTGGCAATCAGTGTTACCGCCGTGGCAAAACTAAGCAAAAGAACACTGGTATAAGGATTTAGATTGCTGAAACTGTGGCAGAAAGAAACATACTGAACGTGCCTGTAAAAGTTAAAAGACAGTTAACCAAAAACACAAATAAATAAAAATGACTTTTGGAAAAACAAAAAGAACCATTAACAAGATGCAGCGTACTGAGGACAGACTGAGTGACTCTCACTCAGTAGTTGAAGAAGCTTTGCATTTAAAAAAAAATCTATTTCAGGACACAAAGATGGCTATTGGTTAACACCACGGTTAGAGGGGATCACAGTGAGGATGCAGGTGGATACCAGTGCTCCAGTATTGCTGGTGTTAGAGACAGTTTACAAAGAGAAATTGCAGCATCTCACTTTAAAGAGGTTGGCTTTAGACTTACACAGGTGGGGTTGTTCCATTGAGGGAAGTGATACATGTTACAGTGGAGTAACAGAGAAAGAAAATCCACTGTACATTGTTAAAGGTAGTTATCCTGCACTTCTGGGCAGCTCAAAACTCAACTGGCATGAAACACACTTGATTGGTGGGAGCACTGGTCTACGAGAGGTATTGAAAAATCACACAGAAGTATTCAATGGAGAACTGGGCAGTATGAGAAGAATCACTGTTAAACTGGCTGTTAAACCCGACACAACAGCCAAATGCCTGAAGGCAAGGCAAGTCCAAGGTAGTGTATTGGAACCAGTGTGTGTAGCTGAATGGGCAACTCCAGGGGTTCCTGTCCTAAAAAGGGATGGCTCTTAAAGGCTTTGTGGAGACTATAGGAAGGATGATGAAGCTTTGGAGAGGGTGTAGAAAAGGTTTACCAGGATGGTGTGGGGCAGTTATCTCACACATCAAGCCGTCGGGTGAAAAGTATCCAATCATTTTCACATCAAGGACATTAAGCAAGGCAGAAAGCCACTATGCCCGGATTGAAGTGGGAAGTACTCACAATTGACTTTGAAGTTAAGGAATTCCATCAATTCCTCTTCAGTAGATGATTTACAGTATTGAGATACCATCACCTCTTGATATCAGTTTTTAGTCCAATTTTTGTGGACCTTCCTTCCCTGGCTGCTAGTTGAATGCAACGCTGGACTCTATTACTATCTGCACATCAGTACAACATCAAGTACAGGAGGTTTGAGTGTCAATTGAATGCTGATGGACTATCCAGTCTCCCCTTAGTTGTAACAACTCCTATCAGAAGAGTTGAAAGCATTTATGGAAGTGAATGGTATTCAGCATATCAAGTCAGCACCAAATCATTCAGCCACTGAAAGGCCCTGCTGAATGATTCATACGAACAATGAAACAAGCCCTCAAGACTTCAGTGGGAAGTGGATCCCCCAACCAGCGTCTTAGCACTTACTTGCTGACATACCGCAACAACCACTACCAAAATGGCTCCAGTCACTGAACTGATGAAAAGACAGCTTCACACCCTATACACCAAAACACAAAACAGATTGTGCTAAATGAATAGAAAACACAAGCAGAGACACATGCCAAAGCAAAGTGCAGAAGTTTCATAGGAGAGAGAGTACTTGCCCAGAACTACATCTCTGGAATAAATTGGATACCTGCGATGGCGGTGGCACAAACTGGCCCTGTGTCGTACACAGTGGAAACTGGTAACCACAACATCTGGAGAGGGAACGGTGATCACTTCTGAGGCTACTGAAAACCAACATAAAATGACCAATCCAGATCCTGATGTAGAAATGGGACAGGATTCTGAGACAACTGCAGAACCGCCACCAAGATCAACTGACACAGACAGTGCTCCCCATCCCTTGTGCTTTCTGAGGTACCCCCCAATGACAATGCAGTACCCAAGCCAAGATCTATACATACACCAGCAAGAGATAAAATGACTTTGGTGTCATCCCTGGGTCATCAGTACCATCCCAAGAACAGGCAGCCTCCAGACAGACTGCATCTCCAGAATAATACCCAGGGTTATGTCTGTGAATAGAAGCAGTTCTTCCCTAGTTTAGAAAAAAATTGTTCTTGTTGTTGGTTGAATTTGAGGATTACTCCATTAAATGTTAACAGTTCAGCAGCTGGTCTGTGCATGGGAAGGGGGAGAAGCCTTCAAAATAAGAAGGAAGTAATATGGATTCATGCATATCTTGACCCTTATGGGTTGCTGTCTAGCTTCCTGTGCGTTAAGTACTAAACTTAATGTGAGAGGGCTTTCTGGGCAAATAAAGCAGCTGGATGTTTGTTCCTCACCTCTCCATCCCTCAAGTGTGTTATTCATGGCCACAAACCTAACAATAGGAGACTTGATAGTTAAGAGGATGAAAAGCAGATTCTGTGGCCACGAAAGAGAAGCCAGGATGGTTTGATGTCTTCCAGGTGCCGGGGTCAAGAGTATCTCAGAGCTGCTGCAGAATATTCTCAAGAGGGAGGATAAGCAGCCAGAGGTTGTGATGTACATTGGCACCAATGAGATAGATAGAAGAGGTTCTGTGTAGTGAGCATAGTGAGTTAGGCAAGAGGATGAAGAGAAGGACCTCCAAGGTAGTAATCTCTGGATTACCCCCAGTACCACATGCTAGAAGGGGCAGGAAGAGAATGATAGTACAGATGAATGAGTAGTTGACTAAGTGGTGCAAGTGCAGAGTTTCAGATTTCAGGATCACTGGGATCTCTTCTGGGGAAGGTATGACCTGTACAAAAAGGACGGGTTACACCTGCACCCAAGGGGAACTAACATCCTTGCCGGCAGGTTTGCTAGAGCTGTTGGGGTGGGTTTAAACCAGGGGTTCCCAACCTTTTTAATACCATGGATCCTTACCATTAATCGAAGTGTCCATGGACCCCAGGTTGGGAACCCCTGGTTTAAACTAATTTAGCAGTGGGATGGAAACAAGAATGATAGGTCTGAGGATCGGGCAATTGGTATACAAGTAATGCAATGTGTAGTGAGACTGTGAGGAAGGACAGGTAGATGATGGGGCAAAATTGCAGTCAGTGGGATGAGTTGATGTGCAACATGCGGGCAAAATCAAAAAGGGTGAGGACTAAAGGTGTTATATTTGAATGCACAGATTTACAGAATAAGATAGATGATGTAGCATATTTAAGAGATGTGGGCATCACTCAGTTGTGGCTGAAAGAAGATCTTAGTTGAGAACTTAACATCCAAGGATCCGTCTTGCATTGAAAGGACAGGCAGAAGGCAGAAGGCAGAAGGGGTGGGGTAGCTCGGCTGGTTAAAAAAAATCAAAATCCTTAGAAAAAGGTGACTGACATATGATCACAAGATATACAATTCATGTGGGTAGAGTTAAGAAACTGCAAGAGGAAAAAAAGACCCTGATGGGGATTATATAGAGCCCTCCAAACAGTAGCCAGGATGTGGGATATAAATTACAATGGGAGATTGAAAAGGCAGGTAATAAGGGCAATGTTATGATAATCATGGGGCATTACAATAGGAGGCAAATTGGGAACATCACGTTTGTGCTGGACCTCAAGAGAGGGAATTTGAAGAACGCCCACAAGATAGCTTTTTAGAGCATCTATTGGTTAAAGGTAAAAGATGAGAAATTTAAGGGGAAACTTCTTCACTCAGAGGGTGGTGAGAGGTGGAATGAGCTGCCAGCAAAAGTGAAGCACACGAGCTCAATTTCAACGTTCAAGAGAAGTTTGGATAGGCACATGGAAAATAGGGGTATGGAGGGTCAATGGGAGTAGGCAATTTAAATGGCTCAGCATGGACTCGATGGGCCAAAGAGCCTGTTTCTATGCTGTACTTTTCTATGACTCTATAATACCAAAGGATATCAAAAGTTGTTTTTTCCCAGAAATACTATACAAAGAGTAAAATATGCAAGAGTGGATATTGGACTTCCGGAAAATAATGTTGGAGAAGAAGAAACGGGATGAAGAAATAATAAGTATTTTGCATGAGTCTTCACTGTGGAAGACACTGGTAGTAGTATGCCAGAAATTCTAGTGTTGGAGGCAGTAGTGAATGTAGTTGCTATAACTAAGCAGAAGCTGCCCGGGAGCTAAAATGTTTGAAGGTGGATAAGTTACCTGAACCAGATAGACTATACCCCAGGTTTCTGAAAGAGGTAGCTGAAGAGATTGTGAAGGCATTAGTAATGATCTTTCAAGAATCACTAGTTTCTGGAATGATTCAGAATGACTGGAAAAATGCAAAAGTCACTCCACTTCTTAACAAGTAGAGAGCCCATGGTATAACAGGAAAGATACTGGCTTGGACAGAAGATTGGCAGGCTATGTAAAGAGTCAGAATAAAGGGAGCCTATTCCGGTTGGCTGCTGGTGTCTTGCGATGCTCCACAGGGGCTGGTACTGGGACTGCTTCTTTTCACGGAATTGATGGCTTTGTGGCCAAGTTGGCAGAAGATACAAAGATAGCTGGAAGGCCAGGTGGTGTGGTGGAAGCAGGAAGTCTGCAGGACATGGAGAGATTGGGAGAAGTGGCAAATTGAGTAGAGTGTAGGAAAGTGCATGGTCATGCACTTTGGTAGAAGGAATAAAGGCACAGACTATTTTCTAAACAGGGATAAAATTCAAAGGTACAAAGGGACTTGGGAGTCTTTGTGCAGGATTTCCTAAAGGTTAACTTGCAGACTCAGCAGTAAAGAAGGCAAATGCAATTTTAGCATCCATTTTGAAAGGACTAGAATACAAAAGCAAGGATGTGTTGCTGAAGCTCTAAAAGGCTTTGGAAATACTGCACTTCGGAGTATTGTATGCAGTTTTGGGCCCTTTATCCAAGGAGAGATATTTTGGAGAGGGTCCAGAGGATTCACAAGAATGATTCCTGGAATGAGATGGTTAACATGCACGGAGTGTTTAAAAGAATGGGGGGCGGGGTGGGGGGCGTAGGAGAAGAAACCTATTGAATATTAAAAGGCCCAGAGAGAGTGGATGTGGAGAGGATGTCCCCTATAATATGTAAGTCCAGGACCAGAGGGATCAGAATAGAGGGATGTCCATTCAGAACAGATGAGAAGAAATTTCTTTAGCCAGAGGGTGGTGAATCTGTGGAATTCAATCGCTATGGACAGATGTGAAGGCTAAGTCACTGAGTACATTTAAAGTGGAAGTTTAATAGGTTCTTAGTTAGTCAGGGTGCCAAAGGTTACAGGGAGAAGGCCGAAAATGGGGTTGAGAGGGATTCATAACTCAGCTATGATAGAATGGCAGAGCAGACTAGATGGGCTGAGTGGCCTAATTCTGCTCCTACAGCATGTCTTATGGTGTTATGATCTAAACTGTTGGCTCTCTGGGACTGAGGTTGATTAATGGCAGTCCATAAGCTGCATTAGTTCAAATTGCACAGATTAAAAAAAATTAAACTTGTGCAGCGTATATTGAGTGATTAGAAGACAAAAAAGGTGAATAATCAAACACAAGTTTGAAGATACAAAAATGTTTGCGCGAGTGACAGATTTCTTTAATCTGAGAAGACGACCATAAAATGTGATGAAAGAAATAAATCAATTTGTTCTATACAGGAACTTGCTAGAGATAAAGTGGATTTGAATCTGGAAGATCTAATTAGAAAGTGAAAAATAGTCCCAATTAATTTTGTCCAGAGTAGATAAAAATGGAAGTAAGAAGTGAAACTAATGACATATCATCTACAACGGTAGATGTTTATATATTGCAAGGGGCTGTTGCACATTGCCACATACACAAGGAAAAATACATGAAGCTTTATACATTGCAGAGGGTAGCCAACTCTGTTAAAAAGAAAGAGTAAAGCAGAGGAACAAGAGCAAGTGACTGCCTGAAAAAACAGAAATAAAATATAGGCTGTAGTGCATAAAAGCACACAATTATCCAACTGGCAGATAATGCCCAGTACGTGTACGACAAAAAAGACGGAGGCATTAGTGGGGTTGGGCAATGGTTATTAATGAAGAACAATTCCATGGAATACAATATAGTTATTGTGAACAACAAATGAAATTCTGCGGCTCTGCTGGTATTATTTACAGTGGAGAATTTTTGTAATTATGGCAGAGGATTCTTATAATTAAGGCAAAGACACAAATAAAGGTCTGATTCACGTAGCAGGGCAAGAGTGGTAACTGAATTCGTTGCTTTTCAGAAGCAGAGGGGAAAAAAAAATCAACCGGTTGGTGAAGAAACCAGTAACAGAGAGAAAAGCAAGAGAATGAGAAGACAAGATTTAAAAGATCTTCAAAAGTAGTCCAAGTACCTTGTACTTGCTTCACTGCTTCATTAGGGAAGGACAATATGTGGGGGAGATTAATTAAGATTCTTCAGACTCTAGGTCACTGCTTCTTCCCAAAATGAAGAAAAATAGAACTGATTTTTTTCCCCAGGAAAATGGGTCATATTTGAGGTGCTGTGGAATACCACAGTGACCTCTAGACATAATTTCCATGTGTCATACATAAAATACACAAGACCGTGGAGCAAGAAAAGGGAAATGATTTTTAAAGTATTGCACATTGTACAAGGTAACCATCACTTGAACCCTAAAACATCAACTGTAATTGTCTGTCAATAACTTACTTCATTTGTTTCTAATCATACCAGACTGAGTTTCAAGTCCTGTACAGGGTATTTTTCTTTTGGATTTGTTATGTTTTGAGTCCACATTTCATTGTCTCCATGTGAAATAATGCATTTTTGAGAAAAGGTAGCAAAGTCAAATGAAGGGTCAATTCAACTAAAGCAGTTATTATTTGTTTACACTCACATGATGTCACGATTCAATTATAAAACTGAAGGTTATTTATACCTCAATTTAATGTCTAAATCAGTGTCCTTTTTCTCTTTATAACTGATCAAATAAACATTTCACTTCAACCCAGCATTGTTACCTGCCTTATTCAATAATTAATTTCAAATGACCAGAGGAAAAGAGGAATTGATTTCAGTGCAACACATCTTCCACAAGTTGCTACATCCATCGTCCATAGATCTTAATTCACAGTACTTTCACAGCTGAAAATATTGTCTCTAAGGCCCCAAACATGATGATCCAAATTCCTAATTGAACATTAGGTAGGGCTTCGCCATAGTTGAAAGTGATGGAAAACTGTCATCGTCCTCTGAACCCTTAGTGCCTTAGGGGGCACATGGGGCCTCAATGGAAAACTGTAACAACATTAAAATGTATCCGACATTTTCAGTGTTACCTTGGTCAGAGGGATGTCCACTCACAGTGCAAATTATGCCCATTTAACTTGTTCCAATCACTGACTGGACCACAAAGACCAAGTTTAAAGTTTTTAGGGGTATATCCTTGCACAGCAAATGTACAACATGAGAGGCAGAATCCTGGGATGGTTGACAATATAGATTGTAGACAATGTAGCTGTCAATGATGTCGAACATCCTCTTCTTCACTCTCATTTGCCTGTCCATTTCTTAGGAGTAACTCCGTATCAATGTCAGTCAAAGCCATATCGTGGAGCTTATCAATCCTTCTGTCATTTGATGAATCTGAGAAGGACAGATGTTGAAAGTAATTTATAGATGAGACTATGCACAAACAATAAAATTAGGAACATATTTCTCCTATGAAGTTATAGTTATTCCATTGGCTTGTTTTGCTCAGTGATCTTGCTTTATTTGTAGTTAGAATAGCCATACCCAGCATGCAGTGCAATTGGAAGTTACTTTAAAATCAGAAGCATTTGACCTAAATAAAGTGGCTGTCAAGATTTCATCTTGAAAGAAACAAAAAGCCTTGTAAGGTATAGTGGTACAGCTAATAGAGCTGCTGCCTTATAGTTTCAGCTATACCAGGGTTCAAACCCCACCTCTGGTGCTGTGTAGTTCACATGTTCTCTCTGAGACTACACATTTTCCTCCCAGTTTTCCAGTTTCCTCTCACATCAAGCACATGTCATAAGAAAAAGACCCAAGATTAGATAAGGATGATGAAATCACATCAGTTTAAAGATTCCTAATTTTGGTTATTCTGCAAGGGAGAGCATCCCAGCTGCTTTCCAAGAAAGAATTAACTGGAATAAAAAAAAGAGGATCCCTGTAGAAGAAATATAATTGCACTTAGAGAAATGAACAAGATAAAATGTATCTTGTACCACTGCCAACAAAGCAATAGCTGGCAACTCTAAGCAAAGATAAGCTTTAAAGTAATATTTGTGGAAAAACACAAAACTTGACTGCCCAATCACGAGAGAAGAGGAGGATGACAGGAACTGTGAAACCTTACTGATAGGAAAACACAAGTTGTAACTACTTATGCTCAAACTACTACAACAAAAAATAGTTTTAAACAAGAAGCAAAAGCTGTACCTTCTGAATAGATAGCTTTAAGTGCTACATGCAATGAGATTCCAGACAGGCACATTACAAATCCCAACCAGTTTAAAACAGTCAGCTGGTCACCCATCAGATGGCTGGCAAGGACCAGTGTGCAAACTTCCTGCAAGAGAAGCACAAAGCACTTTGGATTAGTACACAAAGATGTCCTTTATAATCACACATAAAGCACATTGTAAACACACATGTATCCTCCACAGTGAATAGAGAAAGTAAGAGTAGGCTATTTCGCCTTTCGAGCCTGCTCTAACATTCAATTTAGTGCCCTATTCCTAGTTGTTCCCCAAATAGCAACATTTAACTCCTTTAATATACTTAATGTATTGGCTTCAAATGATTTCTGTGAAAGAGTATTCTGTACGTTTATCACTCAGCAGAAATTTTCCTCATTTCAATCTTAAATGACTTACCCTTATCCTTAAAATGTAAACCCTTTCCCTGACATCTGACATCTCCATAATTAGGAATATCCTTCATCTGTGGTTTGTTCAGTCCATAGGACACAAGGAACAGAATTAGGCCATTTGACCCAACAACTCTGCTCCACCGTTCAACCATGGCTGATCATTTTTTCCCCTCCTCAGCCCACCCTATAGCCTTCTCCCTACAATCTTTGATGCCGTAGCCAATCAAGAACCTATCAAACTCTGCCTTAAGTACACCCAACGACCCAGCCTCCACAGCTGCCTGTGGTAACAGATACCACAAATTCACCACACTCTGGCTAAATAAATATCTCCGCATCTTTGTTTTAAATGGACGCCCCTCTATCCTGAGGCTGTGCCCTCTTGCCCAAGACTCCCCACCATGGCAAACATCTTTGCACATCCACTCTGTCTAGACCTTTCAACATTTGAAAGGTTTCAATGAGATCCCTGCTCTTATATTCTAGACCAGGGGTCCCCAACCTTTTTCACACTGCGGACCAGTTTCATATTGACAATATTCTTGCGGACCGGCCAACTGGGGGCGGGGCGGGGGGGGTAGGGTCACCAACGGGCAAGAATAGCAGTCAAATACGCTGGGATTACCAAAAGAAGACTACAATGACCATGAAGCCTTGTGCGGGCACCAGTGCACATGCGTGACTGCGATTTTTTTCTACAAATCGTTTTTGGCAATTCTGTTCGGGGGGGGTGTTAATCACAACCAGAATATCGGTGATAAGTGGCTAATACACTCAATTTCCTTTCTAAAAGGGTTTATCTAACCAATTTAATATTAAACACACAGCACATATTTTCCTCGCATGAATATAGCAATAAGGACAGGGGAGCTTGAAGTAAGTGTTGAATGAACTTCCAGTAGAAGTGGTAGAGGCAGGTTCGATATTATCATTTAAAGAAAAATTGGATAGGTATATGGACAGGAAAGAAATGGAGGGTTATGGGCTGAGTGCAGGTCGGTGGGACGAGGTGAGAGTAGCGTTCAGCACGGACTAGAAGGGCAGAGATCGCCTGTTTCCGTGCTGTAATTGTTATATGGTTATATAAGTCAATAGCATCACAACATTTTAAGTAACGTTTGGATATTAAACACGCAGCACATATTTTCCCCGTATGAACATATAAAATCATTGCAACACACCAATATCACTGAATCAGTGGGAGCCCTGGGCTTGTTTTCCTGCAACAACACAGTCCTATCGAGGGGTGACGGGAGACAGCGATAGTCAAATGGGGTTCCTTATGTCCAGTCTATTCCGCAATTTAGCTTCCGTTGCATTCATTGTAGAGATATGTTGGAAATGGAAGCAACATTTCAGAGCTTTCGTGGCTATCTCAGGACTTTTAGCCTTGACTTTGATCCAGAATGCCGGCAGAGATGTTATGTCAAACATACTTTCCAGCCCGCCGTCACCTGCAAGCTCGAGGAGTTGATCTCCTTCCCGCGCTGAAATGGTTGACACGCGAGTAATGACCTCGCATGTGTAATGGCTCAACAGTGGCCGTGACAGGGAATGAGGAAAGGTGCAGCTGACTCATATCGGCAAATCATATCGCTTCCTCGCGGCCCGGTGGTTGGGGACCGCTGTTCTAGACTTCTTGAAATGAATGCTAACATTGCATTTGCCTTCCTCACCACCAACTCAGTCCACAAGTTAACCTTTAGAGTGTTCTGCACAAGGACTCCCAAGTCCCTTTACATCTCAGATTTTTGGATTTTTTTCCCTGTTTAGAGTCTGCACATTTACTTCTTCCACCAAAGTTTCCAACATGCATTTTCCAACATTGTATTTCCTTTGCCACTTTCTTGCCCATTCTCTTAATCTGTCTAAGTCGTTCTGCAGACTTCCTGTTTCTTCAACATTACGTGCCCCTCTACCAATTTTCGTATCATCTGCAAACTTGGCAACAAAGCCATCTACTCCATCATCTAAATTACTGGCATATAGCATTAAGAGAAGCGGTCCCAACACCGACCCCTGCGGAACACCACTAACCACCGCCAGCCAACCAGAAAAGGATCCTTTTATTCCCAATCGCTGCCTTCTACTAATCAGCCAATGTTCTAAATATGCTAGAAACTTTCCTGTAATACCATGGGCTCTTAACTTGGTAAGCAGCCTCATCTGGGGCACCTTGTCAAAGGCCTTCTGAAAGGCCAAACATACAACATCTACTGCATCCCCTTTATCTAACCCACTTGTAATCTCCTCAAAGAATTCCAACAGGTCAGCCAGGCAAGGAAACCATGCTGACGTTGTCCCATTTTATCATGTGACTCCAATCACCCCGAAACTTCATCCTTAACAATCAACTCCAAAATCTTCCCAACCACTGAGGTCCGGCTAACTGGCCAATAATTTCTTTTCTGCTGCCTTTTTCCTTTCTTAAAGAGTGAAGTAACATTTGCAACTTTCCAGTCCTCTAGCACTATGCCAGGATCCAATGATTTTTGAAAGATCATTACTAATACCTCCACAATCTCTACTGCTACCTCTTTCAGAACCCTAGAGTACAGTTCATCTGGTACCTTATGAGAATAGGTTGAGTGAATTTGGCCTTTTCTCCTTGGAGCGACGGAAGATGAGAGGTGACCTGATAGAGGTATACAAGATGATGAGAGGCATTGATCGTGTGGGTAGTCAGAGGCTTTTTCCCAGGGCTGGAATGGCTGACACAAGGGGGTATCATTGGTGCTGGGAAATTAGTACTGACGGGATGTCAGGGGCAAGTTTTTCCACACACAGAGTGGTGGGTGTGTGGAATGCACTGCCAGCGGTAGCAGTGGAAGCTGATATGATAGGGTCTTTTAAGAGCTTCTTAGATAGGTACATGGAGCTTAGAAAAATAGAGGGCTATGTGCTAGGTAAATTCTAGGCAATCTTTAGAGTAGGTTACATAGTCGGCACAACATTGTAGGCCAAAGGGTCTGTAATGTGCTGTAAATTTCTATGTTCTATCTAGCACGCTGCTAGTGCCTTCCACAGTGAATAGTGATGCAACATACTCATTTAGTTCCTCTGCCATCTCCTTGTCCTCCGTTATTGCTTTTCCGGCTTTATTTTCTAGCTGTCCGATATCCATTCTCCTCTCTTATTTGTTATATACTTGATAAAGCTTTTACTGTCCACTTTGATATTGTTTGCTAGCTTGCTTTCATATTTCATCTTTTCCCTCCGAACAATTCCTTTAGTTGCTCTCTGTTGGTTTTTAAAAGCTTCCCAATCCTCTATCTTCCCGCTAATTTTTGCCTAGTCGTATGCCCTTTCTTTTGCTTCATTAGCTTTGACTTCCCTTGTCAGCCATGGTTGTACTACTTTGCCCTTTGAGTATTTCTTCACTTTTGAATATATCAATCCTGCACCATTCTCATTTTTCCTAGAAACTCATGCCACTGTAGTTCTGCTGTCATCCCTGCCAGCATTTCCTTCCAATCTACTTTGGCCAGCTCCTCTCTTATACCACTATTATTTCCTTTACTTTCCTGAAATACTGCTACATCAGACTTTACTTTCTCCCTATCAAATTTCAAGCTGAACTCAATCATATTGTAATCACTGTCTCCTAAGGGTTCCTGTACCTTAAGCTCCCTAATCACCTCCAGTTCATTATAAAACACCCAATCCAGTATAGATAATCCATTAGTAGGTTCAACAACGAACTGCTCTAAATAGTCACCTTGTAGGCATTCAACAAACTCACTCTTGAGATCCCATTACAACCACATTTTCCCAATCGACCTGCATGTTAAAATCTTCCATGACTATCATTGCATTACCCTTTTGACACGCCTTTTCTGTGATCCACATCCCAGCTACTGTTGGGAGCATACATCTGCCATCAGGGTCCTTTTACCCTTGCAGTTTCTTAACCCAACCCACAAGGATGAAACATCTTCTGATCCTATGTTACATCTTGTTACTGATTTGATACCATTCTTTACCAGCAGAGGCAATGGCACCTCCTCTGCCTACCTTCCTATCCCTCCAATACAAAGTGTAACCTTGGACATTTAGCTCCCAACTACAACCATCTTTCAGCCATGATTCAGTGATGGCTACAACATCATACCTGACAATCTGTAATAGCGCAATAAGATCATCCAGCTTAGTTGTCCTGTTAGAACTTTGTAGATTTAAAGAGACATCCTCTTATTCTTCTAACCTTTCACAAATATAAGCTTACTTAACCCAATAACTCTTCATACAAAAGCCCTTCCTCCCCAGAAGTCAATCTGGTGGAACTGCCAAACTTCTCCCACAGCAAGAACGTCCTTTCTTCAATGTTCAGGCCAAAAGTCTTTTTCCAAAGGAAGGAGAGTCTAAAACTATAAAGAATAAGTTTAAGGTGAGGAGAGAGAAACTTAAAGGAAATCTGAGGAGCAAGTTTCTTTTGCACTTCGTGCTAATATAGATCAAGAGGTGATCACTTAAGGTAGCATTTTAAAAGCCATTTGGAGTTGGTTAGGAAAGGAGCCTAATGTGGCAAATCAAATGAGCACAGGCAATCACCACAATCAACATGAACAAGTTGGGCTGAACACAATCAACATGAACAAGTTGGGCTGAAAGGCCCTTTCTATACGGCTCAGCTCTATGGCTCTAGTTTTGGAGGAGAAAGAGTTACAAGCAAACTCTAGCTCCTCCCCCAGTTCAATAATACAAGTCATAAATAATTGAGAGCTAAGAAATTAGCCTTAGGGTATTTCACTAATTTCATTTTCTCAACCTGAAAGAAAGCCATGTACTCTAATGTGCTAACTAATCTTTAATTCATTCTAACGCAATTCCTCTCTGTGCCAGCTCATGTGCTCTAAATGGAGGAAAAAAGTCGCTGTCAAGATATTTCATAAAACAACAAGGAAGCTTGGAGGTCAAGGAAGTCTTGAGTTTCTTCCTCCCATCCCCCCATCCGCCAGGTAAGCTATACCATGACTGAACTCGCGCTAACCGAGGGGTTCCCTACCCGAGTCCACGGAGCCCTCGGTTAATGGTAAGGGTCCATGATATTAAAAAAAGGTTGGGAACCCCTGCCCTAAACTGCTTTTGGATATAATTTCCCCACAGGATCTGGGCCGAGGATTACATATTGCCTGGCTGCAGGTAAAGTTTGTAAGATTGTTGACAATTTGTTGCTTGAAAGTGGAAGAAACATAATCCAGAAGGGTTAACATTATTCAAGAAACCCCCGAGGGTCAATACATATCATTTACAAAATGTTACCGAACAAAAGTAGTCAGCATTGATATGTTAAGGCAAGGCCATAACTAATAGCTGAATATTTAGAAGTGGGGCCAATTGCCTAATAACAGGCCAGTAAGTCATTTGACAAGAGGCCTAGATTTAAGCAAGGCCTTTGTCAGGGTGCTGCTTAGCAGACTGAACAGGAACATACAAATGCACACATGGAACCCAAGTCAAAACTGCAGTGGATCAGAAGCTGGCTCAAGAGGAAGAAGCAAAGGGCTCTGGCCAATTCATGAATAAGTAACTGCGATACTACTTGCTGTGAGGTTCTGTTAGCTACTTTGCTTTCCAATTTCTATGTAAATATACAAATCCACGGAAGATTAGAGACTTTTCGTGTCATTCAATTTGATTTCAGTCTTTCTCTTTCAAATTCTGAGCAACTCACTATAATTGTAAACACAAAATAATCTGCAGATGCTGTTGTCAAAGGAACACTCACAATGCGCTGGAGGAACTCAGCAGGTCAGTCAGCATCAGCTGAAAAGATTAGTCGACGTTTCGGGCCGAAACCCTTCGTCAGGACTGAAAACTTTGGGGAGGGTTTGAGAAATGCTGGTAGTTGAAAAAAACAGTAATTTGAAAGACAAAGGGGTGGGGGAGGGGAAGCAGGGAGGTGAACATAGAACTTGGTATGAACATAGAATCCTCCAACTTCCAGTAATTCCTTCCTCTATCCCTATTTCACATCACCTCCCTCATAGTTCCGCCTCCTTCTACTACTTCGCATTGTTCTCCTGCCAATCACCTCCCTGCTTCCCCTCCCCCACCTCTTTGTCTTTCAAATTACTGTTTTTTTCCCAACTACCAGCATTCTTCAACCCCTCCCCAAAGTTCTTCTTTCAGTCCTGACGAAGGGTTTCGGCCCGAAATGTCGACTAATTTTTTCAACTGATGCTGAGTTCCTCCAGCGCATTGTGAGTGAACTCACTATAATTTTTCTTAAATGAAGATCACCCTCTCACCCTAAAATGAAGAATCTGATAGAGAACTGTCATCAACCTGTTTGGTGCATTTTCAATCAATGAATTCATTGTGGAAGTCAGAGACACAGGGGAATATCAGGTGCTAGTAAATCCGATCTCTCTCTGCTGCTGGACCTGTCAATGAATCCACTGGTGATTCCAGCATATACAAGACAGTGTGGCCACTTAATTGAAGTCAGTCACCAAATTTTATTAAAAGGTTCAGGTGTTTTTTAATAATAAAAAAATTGAAAGTGTACTTTGACATAGTATTTATGAAAAAGAATTTAAATGTCTAAGTATAAGGACATCTAAAAGGAGTGAAAAAAAAACCATGAACAGCAGTGCATGGTCGAAGTCTGTCAGGCTGTACAGAGTATATTGCTCAAGGGCACATTGCCTCTTGCATTGCCTTGTGTAAGTGCTGCTAAATAAAAGTCTCCAAATATGTCCTTTCCCCTGTTCATCACCAGCATGGGGGAAGAGAGTAGCCTTGTATTTTTATTGCAGATTCCAATGCCTGCGATTCTTTGTCTGCATGGACAAATATGGCCACAAAATTACAACAGTGTTGTGTAAAAAGGTATGAAATTCAAGTGGCTCACCTTAAAAATACCTGCGATGGATAGGGTCAAGCTGGATGTTCTGGAAACCAAAAGGAATTCAGAAAAGCAGAGTCCAAATGCTAGAAATCCTCCTCCAGCCAAAATAAGCAACGTATGTAATAAAGCAGAGGTCTCATGGTAGCGAAATAGTTTCTCTGAAGCAGACAGGCTGAGTCCTTGTGAAAGAGAAGTTCACTGTTATATCATTTAGGACCACCCAAGTTATTAATAATACAACTCCAATTGATTTACTTTAGAATTTTTTGTAATTTTATAAGTTTGCAATGCACTCCTGAAAAACAAATACACCTCAGTATGAAGTGAAAATAAACCTGATTCAAAACATTCAGAATTACTTGGCCTTGCAATACACATTATCAGGCACTATTAAAATCTGTTCGATCAGACTGTGCTTTTGTTCCCATTCCTCTTCAGCTCACCCTCATTAGCATTCTTCTCGTTGTAAGCATACTCTGATGAATGGAATAACTTTATTTTAAAACAAACAAATCTATCAATCTATCTATCCATCTATCCATCCATCTATCCATCTATCCATCTAACGATATAGCAGAGAACAGGCGCTTCCAGTCCATGAGCCCCACCACCTAGCAAATCACCTATTTAACACTGGCCTAGTTACAGGACAATTTACCAAGACCACTTAACCTACTAACCGGTACGTCTTTAGACTGTGGGGGGGAACCAAAGCATCCAGATGGAACACATGCGGTTCACAGGGAGAACGTACAAATTACTCACGGATGACACTGGAATTGAACTTTGAACTCCAGGAGCACCGAGTAGTTATAGCGATGCACTAACTGCTATGCCACCATTTCACCCATCTACAAGATTGCCTCGACTACCAGTCCTTACAGCAAGTTCCACACTTCAGTCTTTCTCTGGGCAAAAAAAATCCTGAACTGTGGCGTTTCCCACAAACTGAGATTCTCTTATCTGTCAAACCACTGCAGAAAATAGAAAGCAGGGTTTTGAAAAATTGTGGTAATATTTCCTAATAACATTGCTAGTTCTGGTCTTGTTTTCTTATCTTTGGCACCTACCCCAGTGCCTCTGTGGCAACCAGAACAGTTAACAAATCAAGTATAATTGTGGTTATACACAAGCGCAGGTTCATTTCTCCAAAATCCATTTCATTGGTTGCCCGTCCCAGTAGGCTATGTGTCAAAAATCAGCATTAAGACAATAGAGATGATTCAGCACTGTACCAAGGAAGTGATGTACTGCCACAGCCACACACTATTAAAGAAAGAGCAGCCTGAATTTATAACGTGCTGCGAACACAAAGCAGAACTCTGATAATCCCGTACCCTTAAGATTTTGGTGGTCTGGATCAACATATTTTCTGGATTATTGGACGTTACTCTGATTGATAACAACACTTTAAGCTATTCTACTGTGGCACAAGTTCCAGTGAACTGAATGAGTTTAAAGTGAGCAAGTAGTAAAGAAGTTCTTCTAGTTGAGGCCACAAACCTACCCAAATTCCTGGCCCTCTGTACCACGACTCTGACTCAAGTGGTACAGCTGGAAAAGTCTGGGTCTAGCCTCGGTTTCTCGCTCACATTCCGCACTAGCAATTGAGCCAGACACAAACTATCAATTGTACGCGGCTTTCTGAAATTTTCTTGTGCACCAACCAAAGGAAAAAAAAAATTTTAGAACAGAAAATACAAGAATCACCCAAGATACAGGTTCTGCAGAGAGTCAGAAAGAAAAGGGAGGACAGGTTTATGAAAATCCAGAGCTTAGAGAATTAGCAGCCAGAGACAAGATCAACAGGCATTAAAATAAGTATTAAAACTGCTGGATGAAGATAGGAGGGTTAAGACTAAGTTCAGCAGAAAATAAAACAAATAGTGAGCAGTAATAGGACTTGTATCGCAATATACATCAACGTATTCAAACTATTGTCCAGTTTATAAAATTAAAATTTCACATGAAGGCTAACGAAGGAAAACTCACTGCAAGGTAGTGAAGGCTCTGAATCATGAGCAAGAATCCTTTCAGACAAGGGTTAAGACACTTGTGATCCATGCAACAGCTTGCACCTACTGTACATGTACATTTCATATGAATCTGGAGCCTACCACAGTGGAGAAAAGAATAGGAAATAACTGTGCTCTTGCACAGCATTCCTCTGCATGAATGGATTTTGACCCCCAACTTTATCCCCACCCACAACCCTACTGAACAGTCTCTTCTCTCCAACTCTCCTCTGAACTCAAACTCTTCGATATTTTCATATTTTTTTTAAATACTCTTACAGTCCATTAGTGCAATTCACAACTTGCTTCAGAAGTGGACGTTGTCAAAGGTCCAATTCCTTTGAAGACTTTCATACAATTATACAAAAATTATACAGAATACCAAAACAGGAGGAAATCTGCAGATGCTGGAAATTCTAGCAACACACACACAAAAAATGCTGGTGAACGCAGCAGGTCAGGCTGATGCTGCCTGGCCTGCTGCGTTCACCAGAATACCAAAAGGTGCTTCTGTTCTATACCCCCAATTATTTACTTGATGGAAATTAAAACAATTAGTTTGCCATGGCAAGTATTTTTTAAGGATATTTAATGTTTTGTATAAACATCAAGAACAGTTACTACCCCTCAACTATCAGGCTCTTGAACAAAATAGGATAACTACATGCACTTAAGGACTCTTATCTTGTTATCACATGCTCTTTATTTATTGTTATTTAGTTATATCTGCATTTGCAGTTTGTTGTCCATTGATCCTGTTTACAGTTACTGTTCTATAGATATCCAAAAATGCCTACAGAAAAAGAATCTCAGGGTGGTATGTCGTGACACGCTTGTAGTCTGACAATAAATTTTACTTTGACTTTGAAGTACCCTAAATACATTACTACTTTTGGTACTTCAGGCCCAAACCAAATTATTTAGATATTATACATGTAGTATATTGCACATCAATGGAGCAGCTACAGGGTACCATATGCAATGACTGTAATGAAGTTTGTGGCGTTCAAGATGTATAGAACACTGGTAAACACCCAAATCCCTGACCTACCTTCACTGAACACAAACAATGGGAAAAGACCAATAAACATCAGAGGCTGGAGATGGTACATGGTGTCAATAGGATTCTGTAGACCTAAACAAAAATATTGTTATGATTTGCATGATGTTCTGTGGATAATTACAACAATGACATCAATTTCAATTTTAAACCACTGTAACTGTTACTTTTCAAATAGTCCAAATGAAGGTAAAAATATGTTATGAAGACTAAAATATTCTAAACACTGGCATTACAAGCATCAGAAACAGGAGATCTGATAAAACAATAAAAAACAACAAAAATTTCTACATCCCTCTGCATCAAAAATATAAACACAGTACATCCATGCCAATTGGGTCAGGTAGGTGGCAATGTCTGAATCTAGATTACACATTCACACCCTTGACATTGAACCGTGGTGTTAAATTATGAATCAGATTTAACAATAGAACAATGGTTTTCTTTTTTAGTTGAACAACTATGTCATATATGAAATAATAACAAAAAATAACTGCCAGGATCAAAAAAAAAATCCAGCATTTAAGTTTTCACCATCCTGAAACCCCAGATCCAGTGTCTGGTGTGACATGTATGCCAAGTTACTCCATTCCTGTCAGCCCTGGGATAGGGAATTTAATGCTAGGAGCTAGTGATGAAATACTCATTGTCTTAGCTCAACTTTGTATGCACCTTCCAAAATAATATTTAATAAATCTGTGTAAGGGATACTCAGCCCACAAGTATTACTTACTTTCTTTCAGATTTTACTTGCGGGCAAGGTATTTAATTAGTATGACCTCATATCTCAGTTTTTTGTAATTTGTACTGAAATTTCATAAAGGGTGGCTACAAAAACAATTTAAAAAGTTGCAAAGGCACCTTGCATGGGTCAGATTAAAAATGAGTGGAACATTTAACTATTTTATAAGTCCCTGGCTAAGATCTACTTGGACCGCCTGATAAGTTTGGGAAGATTACCTCTGGAAAAATAAGAGGATGTGGCGTGCAGATACTGGGGCTAAGGACTAAGTTGTTAGGCCAGGTTAAACACATTAAAACAATATTCCCTGAAGTACAAAATTAAAGAATAATTTAATGTGATGTCCAACATGATTGTAAAATAAAGACACTAGATTCACTGTTGGGCAATCCAGAACACGAGGGAATCTTAAAGTAAGTGACAGGCCATTCAGATGTTAGGAGGCACTAACTCAAAAAAACGTAGAGAGCTTTAGAGCAGTTTATAAACAAATTGGATTAAATCTTATTAAATGGCAGAGCATACTTGAGCAGCTGTGCTGTCTACACCTGCTTTTAATCTACATGTTCTATATATCAGTTGTATTAAATTCAATGGCTGAACAGGTTCAGTGGTTGAATGCCCTGTCTCTGTATTGCTTTACCATTCATCTTAAGTGCCTGTACTTGACATGGGAACTTGTTGTTAAACTCTCTTGGCATTAAAGTGCCCTAGTAACGCGTTCCTTGATGTGCACCAAATTAATTGCAATGACTATATAGCAGAGGTTGGCCACCAGAAATGCAGCACATTTGTAATATGTGATATGCTTTAACTTAAAAATCTCACCACGTACACTATCCTCCACCAAAAAAAGTATCAAGATTACCGAGATCTGCCTTCTGGGTAAGAATCTGTGTCAATGTCCATCGTATCCCGCCGAGGAAAGATGCAATCAGTACGAGAATAAATCCTTTTACGTTAAACTGGGTTGACTTATATGTAAACATGAAGAGACCTCCAGCTATTAACAAGACAACTACTAAGAGCCATGATCTCTGTGAATATAAACAGCAATGCAGGAAACAGATTATTCAATAACTTATTGCAAATAACAGAATATATCTGTACTCATTAGGGTAGACAGACAATAAAAAGCTGCTGGTGGAATACTCCCCCCTGAAACAATACTTTCAGGCAGCAACTGAAATAGTTGAGGCAGCTGCAATAACGTCATTAAAAGACATTTGGATACGAATATGGATATAGAAGATCTAAAGGATACAGGCCAAACACAGGAAATGGGACTAACTTGGGTGGGCATGGACCAGTTGGGCTGAAAGGCCCATCTCTGTAACGTACAACTAGTTTGTCCATCTCCAGGTAGACTTGCTGGTAAAGGCAACCATAATAACAACTACAAGATCTGGTGCACACACTGAGAAACGGACAATGACATAGTTCAGTAAGTCTTAATTTACTTGTATTCCAATTTAAAGATTTCCAGACAGACTTTATTTTCATTTCAAGTTTTGACAATTTGTTTAATCAAGCACACATGAAAATAAAATTAAGGGATTAGAAACTAGTGACTTTGGACGAAATATGCCAATTGAGCAATACTTTAAGTGGACAAAAAGAAGTCTGGCCAATAGGCACTACAAATTCCTTGGTTACTTGGTAGTAGTTTCCACCTTATGACATTACCAGTTAATAGTATATTTATTATTCTTTCACATTCCACAGTCAGCTTAGTGCTCAAACAATTTCAATTTTAGCTGGTGCTCAACAAGAAAGACAAATAAACTGCACAAACACAAGGAAATGGGACTAGCTTGTGTGAGCATGGACAAGTTGGGCTGAAAGGCCCATTTCTGTAATATCTAATTAATTAGTTTGTAATTGATTGGCTTGCGAGAGACTAGGTTACAGAGAAAATATGTGGAGGAATGGGACTGATTAGAATGTTCCTAGAGCTGGCACAGACTCATTGGGCAGAACTTCTTCCTTCTCCAACATGAAGGAACAAATCAAATTATCCCAGCTTCGAAATCTGCAGGTCAATGATGTTCACAACTAGCCTTCATATTGAATAATATTGAGCCATTTACAAAAGTAATACCTGATCATTTGCACTATTTCAAGTAATACTTCTTGGAACAAGAGCACAACGTTGATATGTTGGCCACAAAAATGTGATGGGTCATCAATCTTCAACTGTTACATTCTCAGTGGTGAACGTACTCTACATTGCTGTTACACAGGAGTTCTGTAATTTTGACCTATTAACTTTAGGATGGATTGATGCTTGATGTCCACGTCAGGGTGGCGGGAGATGTTCCCACTGGCCTCATGTTCCTGTCATACCAATGTGCTCATTTAATCTACAAAATACTCAATACTTTATTACCATTATTTGATCATTAATGAACAGATGAATATGAACAAAAATACGTGTGACTGCAAGCTTAAATAAGGACCAATGCAATTTTAGCTCTCACAAGGCGGGCAGGGGAGCAAGAATGTGACGATGACTTTACACCCAAGGAGGGGGGGTGGGGAAATCAGAACTCCAACTACTGGTTGCTCTCTGGCAACACCCGTTATCTGTGGGAGACTGATCATCGAGTCTCATTTGCAGAAACTCCAGTGAGCTGCATGCTCCCACAGGACCTTACTACATTTCTTGTTGGAGAAATGGTAATACTGAGTGCTTCACTTCCACAAGATCAATACAGCACTCCTGCTTGCCAACTGAGATACAGGACAATTGTACTATGCACACGAATCTACAATCAAATTAGAAGTTTTATTTCATTCGACCACAAGACACAAGAATTAGGTTATTTGGCCCATTGAGTTTACTCCACCATTCAATCATGGCTGATCCTTTTTCTCTCCTCTCTCCTCAGCCCCACTGCCCGTAACCTTTGATTCTGTGGCCAATCAAGAACCTATCAATCTCCACCTTAAATACACCCAACAACCTGGCCTCCACAGCTGCCTGTGGTAACAAATTCCACAAATTCGCCACCCTCTGGCTAAAGAAATTTCTCCGAATCTCTGTTTTAAATGGACGCCCCTCTAGCCTGAGGCTACGCCCTCTTGTCCTAGATTCTCCTACCAT
The DNA here is from genome assembly GCF_963921235.1 of Mobula hypostoma. Classification (NCBI taxonomy): domain Eukaryota; kingdom Metazoa; phylum Chordata; class Chondrichthyes; order Myliobatiformes; family Myliobatidae; genus Mobula; species Mobula hypostoma. The sequence continues at coordinate 228,311,069 of NC_086098.1, forward strand.
GGCAAAAATCCTTTCCACATCTACTCTGTCTAGACCTTTCAGCATTCGAAAGCTTTCAATGAGATTCCTACTCATATATTATAGATCTCTTGAAATGAATGCTAACATTACATTTGCCTTCCTCACCACCAACTCAACCTGCAAGTTATCCTTTAGGATGTTCTGCACAAGGACTCCCAAGTCCCTTTATATTTCAGATTTTTGGATTTTTTTCCCCGTTCAGAAAGTAGTCTGCACATTTATTTCTCCTACCAAAGAGCATGACAATGCATTTTCCAACACTGTATTTCATTTGTCACTTTCTTGCTCATTCTCCTAATCCAAGTCCTTCCGTAAGCTTCCTGCTTCCTCAACACTATCTGCCCCTCCATCAATCTTCGTATCATCTTCAAACTTGGGAACAAAGTCATCTATTCCATCATCTAAATCATTTATGTACAGCATAAAAAGATGTGGTCCTAACACCAACCTCTGCAGAACATCACTAGTCACTGGTAGCCGACCAGAAAAGAATCCTTTTATTCCCACTTGCAGCCACCTACCAATCAGCCAGTGCTCTAACCATGATAACGTTCCTTTAATAGCATGGGCTCTTAACTTGGTAAGCAGCCTCATGTGTGGCACCTTGTCAAAAGCGTTCTGAAAATCCAAATATGGAACATCCACTGCATCCCCTTTATCTATCCTACCGATAATCTCCTCAAAGAATTCCAACAGGTTTCCTTTCTTCCCCACACAAAATGTCAGTCAATCCTACCCCATCTATTCCTCCTATTCTCTGAGTGAGAGTTGAACTTGCACGTAATTAAAACAGAAACCTATTTATATCTGGTATACTTTAATAACTGTTCAGTACTTAAAGCTTTGAACCTACAGAGATGACAATGTGTTCCTTCCCACTCATACTGCATAGCTCCTCTTCCCTAATTCACTGTTGCATATACAATTTAAGTTCAATATTTCTTCTCAACAATCTCAGAACAGAATACCACTTCCATATCAACATGAATCACAAACTTTTAAAAGGCTAAATCCAGCACAAGTCTCACAACTTCCTGATACTTTACTGGGATTATTCAGGTAATTTCAGTAATGGTTTTAAACCAGCAGCTGAAGTAGCAATGCTTACCAATTTCTCTAGCTTGAACATGACTGCAAAGAATAAAATAAATAAGACAGCAGTTGATTTTGTCATTGTATACCTAAAAGAAACAACAATGATTAGAAATGACAAAAGGAATGCAAATTAAGTCAGCTGCCAGAAGTAACAAAAGGTAACATCTCAAAATACTTTAGCTGCAGAATTTATCATTCTTAAAATGTGCAGCCAAGGGCCGAATGAGATACTAGACCCATACAGTCCTTCGTTTCTGCTGCACAGCTTTACCCATGAGCAGGGAGAGTATTTGCTGTTTGACGAAAATCATATCACATTTCCCCCTTACCCCAAAACTTCATAGAAGTTACTACTGTAGAGTTTACTACAAATGGACTGTGTAAACCCAAGCAAGGACAATGTACCACAGATTATAGAGGAATTAATGGTAATTTGGCTGGTGAGAGTGGATTCGGTTATGTTGTATTCTGGCAAAGGTGTGCTCAGTAAGTGGGAGGCCTTCAAAAATCAAATTTTGAGAGTACAGAGTTTGCATGTTCCTATCAGAATGAAAGGCAAGGCTAACAGGTTTAGGGAACCTTGGTTTGAGAGATACTGAGGCCCCGGTTAAGAAGGGGATGTACAGCAGGTAAAGGAAGCAAGGAATGAATGAGGTATTTAAGTACAAGAAATACAAAAGAATACCAAAGGAGGAAATCAGAAGGGCGAAAAGAAATGAGGTTGTTCAGCAGACAAGGTGAAGGAGGATCGCATGGGCTTCTACGGATATATTAAGACCAAAAGGATAGCAAGAAACAAAAATCAATCCTCTTGAAGATCACAGAGGTCATCTATGCATGGAGCCAAAAAAAAAGGGGCAAGATTTTAAGTGGATTTTTTTTTTTGGGCATTTATATTTACTCAGGAGTCTACAGAAGTGAGGCAAAATGCAGTGGGGTCATGGATCGTATACAGATTGAGAGATGCTTGCTGTCCTGAGGCAAATTAGGGTGTATAAATCCCCAGGACCTGACAAGGTGCTCTCTCAGACCTTGTGGAAGCAAGAAAATGCAGGGGTCCTAACAGAGGTACTTAAGACATCCTTAGCCAGGAGTGAAGTGCTGGACGATTGAAGAATAGCCAATGTTATTTCATTGTTTAAGACAGGCTCTAAGAATAAGCCAGGAAGTTATAGGCCGGTGAGCCTGACGTCAATAGTGTGAACAAGCAACATACATCAAAGTTGCTGGTGAACGCAGCAGGCCAAGCAGCATCTATAGGAAGAGGTGCAGTCGACGTTTCAGGCTAAGGGATTAGATGTACAAGTACTTGGATAGACAGGGACCGATTAGGGATGGCCAATGTGGTAGGTTGTGTTAAAGGTAGCAGGAATGTTGATGAAGGAAAGGCAATGGATGTTGTCTTCTACACGGACTTTAGCAAGGCCTTTGACAAGGTCCCGCATGGGAAGTTGGTCAAGAAGATTCAGTCAATTGGCATTCAGAATGAGATAGTAAATTGGATTAGACATTGATAGTAAATGGTTGCCTCTCTGACTGGAGGCCTGTGACTGGTGGTGTGCTGAAGGAATTGGTGCTGGGCCTGTTGTTGTATATCATCTAAATCAATGATCTGGATGATAATATGATATATTGGATCAGTATTTTTGCAGATGACACTAAGATTGGGGGTATAGTTGACGGTGAGGAAGGCTATCAACAGGATCGGGACCAGCTGGAAAAATGAGTTGAAAAAAGGCAGGTGGACTTTAATGCGGACAAGCGTGAGGTGTTGCACTTTGGGAGGACAAACAGAGTGAAAGGTGAAATGTTGATGTGGATCATGAAGGAGAACTTCTTCACTCAGAGGGTGGTGAGTGCAGAACAAGCTGCCATCAGAATTGGATGCAGGTTCGATTTCAACATTTAAGAGACATTTGAATAGGTACATGGATGAAAAGGATATGAAGAGCTCCGGACCGGGTGCAGGTCATAGGTCTATACAGAGTAATAATCTGGCAGCGGCTAAATGTTCCTATGCTGTAGTGTTCTATGACTATCTGTAGATTAGCTTAATATCATGATTAGTGATGTTCTCCTGATGTTACAAGTTCAATGGACCATGATTCAAAAAAAAACCTCAATACGGTATGACCAATGCTCAAAGCACTATGAATGTAGCACTTTCGGGCAGCTTCACAAGTGAGACATGAGACATGGAGCCATAGCTTACATAAGAGGGAATCAAAAGCTTGATCAAAGTGAGCTTAAACAGCATTTTAGAGAGGGTAGAAGGCTTATAGAGAGACTTTCAGGGCTTAGATTTTGATCTAGTATAGATACAGTGAAAATTGTGATCTACTGACTACTGATAACTGGTATTCAAGGATGATTAGAAACCCAGCCATATTCCTCCTCCTGTGCAGAGAAATAGAATATATCTAATAGGATTAAACTAGATCAGAACTGGTTGGAGCAGATTACAAATATATGCCACTGAGGGTTTGTTACAAGGCTTGCAAAAAAAAGTTCAATTGAAGCAGTTGATTGAAAACACAATATTCAGATAGATAAAGTATGGTGACTTACAATGAGACCGTGATAAACATGAAGCTCCAATTAGACAGTCCAATGTCTAATGCAGTTGTCAGGGCTGCAACAGTAATAAAACAGGTAGGGAAAAAATAGCATGAAGTTAATAACGTGCCATAGTTAATAAATGAACACAGTTCCTATGAGCATTTGTCAACTTCACAAAATAATCTTCTCTTGCCTTTTTAGTGCAATAATTTGCCTATGTGCTTCTTCCTCATTTTTAGGCATATTTCTCATAAGGTTCCATGTTCTAATTGATCAGCAAAATCCCACATGCATCAACCAAAATTCAATTCCATTGTTTCACTTTCTCTCTTGCTTTGGTTGGGTATCAGCTAAATCTCATTTCAAGAACCACTTCTTTCAATTTCAATTTATTCTCCACCGATTCCTATCAACATGAATAAAATTCTAGCCTTTTGATCTCTCTGCAAGTATAGATGATTTTAATCACATTTCAAACCACTGTCTTTCAAGATGAAGGCTTGGTGCTATGCAAGCACATACACATTCTTAGTCTCTTGTCAACAGCACTAATTCAATAGTTTTAGAGTTATCCTGCCTTCATCTCATCTGCTCCTTACTTTTTGTTCTTGCGCGTCAAGGACTCCAAGCTTTATTGACCCAAGTTCTTCCCTCCTCTCAATATCCTGACACTATTCCTCCTACAATCTTTGCTGTGTTTATGCTTTTTTTTGACCAAACAATTATGACCAAAAGTTCATCTTCATTCTTTCATGCACCCAACCAATTTCAACTCAGAATCTTGTTTATTCCATGCTTATTTCTACGGTGAGGTGTCTTCCCTCAAGGAACTCTTCTATCTGAAGAACTGTCTTTTCATCAGGATAACTTCATCCATTTTCTTACCGTCTCTTATCCAGTTTTCACTGATAGCTGCTAGCGAAACTTTGGCTGTCTTAATTGCTCGTCTTCCTTCACTCATTCCAAACTGCAAAACCTCTGCAGGTGTTCTCCAATTCCAACATGATTAATACAACTGGAGTTTGGTGACAGACTTCTTTTGAGAGGCTGAATGCCAAAGCTCCATTTTCTCTTCATGCATCACAGCACCACTAATAAACATCAATCCACTGATCATGTACTTATCCAAATTTCCCTTAAATGTTTAAATCAAACCCACATCCACTACTTCCACTGGCAGCTCATTCCACACTCTGAGTGAAGAAGATCCCTCTTAAATATTTCACCTTTCACACCAGTAACCTCTGGTTCTAGGTCTTCTAAGAGACTTCTGGATAGTTACATGGAGCTTAGAAAAATAGAGGACTATGGGAAAGTCTAGTAATTTCTAAGGTAGGGACATGTTGAGCACAACTTTGTGGGCCGAAGGGTCTGTATTGTGCTGTAGATTTTCTATGTTTCTATCCAACTTCAGTGGAAAAAGCCTGATTGCATTTACTCTATCTAGACCATAAGACATAGGAGCAGAATTAGGCCATCTAGCCCATCGAGTCTACTCCGCTATCCAATCATGGCTGATCCTTTCTTTTCCTCCTCCTCAACCCCAGTTCCTGGCGTTCTCCCCATCCAATCAAGAACCTATCAATCTCTGCCTTAAATACACCCAACAATCTGGCCTCCACAGCTGCATGTGGCAACAAATTCCACAAATTCACCACCCTTTGGCTAAAGAAATTTCTTCGCATCTCTGTTTTGAAAGGGCGCCCCTCTATCCTGAGACTGTGCCCTCTCGTCCCTAGACTCCCCCGCCATGGGAAACATTCTTTCCACATCTACTCTGTCTAGGCCTTTCAACATTCAAAAGGTTTCAATGAGATCCCCCCTCATCCTTCTGAATTCCAGCTAGTACAGACCTATCAAATGTTCCTTGTATGATAACCCTTTCATTCCTGGAATCCTCCTTGTGAACCTTCCCTGTACCCTCTCCAATGCCAGCACATCTTTTCTAAGATGAGGGGACCAAAACTGTTCACAATACTCAAGGTGAGGCCTCACCAGAGCCTTAGCATCACATCCTTGTCCTTGAATTTTAGATCTCCTGAAATGAATGCTAACATGGTATTTGCCTTCCTCACTACCGACCCAACCTGCAAATTAACCTTCGGAGTGTTATGCACAAGGACTCCCAAGTCCCTCTGCATCTTAGATTCCTGGATTTTCTCTTCGTCTAGAAAATAGTCCACTCATTTATTTCTACTACCAAAGTGCATGGCCATGCATTTTCCAACATTGTATTTAATTTGCCACTTTCTTGACCATTCTCCTAATCTGTCTTAGTCCTTCTACATCCTACCTGTTTCCTCAACACTACCTGCCCCTCCACCATTCTTCGTATTATCTGCAAACTTGGCAACAAAGCCATATATTCCATCATCTAAATCATTTATATACAGCATAAAAAGAAGTGGTCCTAACACCAATCCAGTCACTGGCAGCCACCCAGAAAAGGATCCTATACCTCTGGGAACTTTATATACATCTGTCAAATCTTCTCTCATTCTCCTGCACGCCAGGGAATAAAGTCCAAACCTATTCAACCTTTCCCTACAACTCAGATCCTCAAGTCTCTGCAAGCATCCTTGTAAATTTTCTCTACTCTTTCAATCTCACTGATATCTTTCCTGTAGGTGTCTTCAAATAAAAAGGTACCGCAGGTTCTAGCTCCGACAACCTTCATTTGGGATTTGTACTCCTATTCAGAGCATTTATCTCATATTCCACAAATGACGACTGCATTGATGCCATTCACTTTGCCTCAAATGAAAACTGTCATCATCTTTTGAAAACGGATGAAAACTTTTCATCATCCGCTCCTGCGTCTCATCCCCTCTATCTGTATTTTTGAGGCTATACTGTTACTCAATTAGGTCCCTAGGAAACTGGTTGACAGTCAGGAAAGGGAAAGGGGTTAAAGAGCCAGTGCAGAGTACCCCTGTGGCCATCCCGCTCAACAACAGGTATATCATTTTGGATACTGTCAGAGAGGATGACCCAACAGAGGAAAGTCACAGTGGTCGGGTCTCTGGCACTGAGTCTACCTTTGTAACTCAGAAGGGAAGCAGGCTGTGGTGACAGGGGATTCATTAGTTAGGGGAACAGACAGGAGGTTCTGTGAGTGAGAACGAGATTCCCAGATGGTATATTGCCTCCGGATGCCAGGGTCCAAGATATCTCGGATCGAGTCCTCAGCATTCTTAAGTGGAAGAGTGAACTGCCAGAAGTCGTGGTCCATGTAGGTACCAATGACATGGGCAGGACGAGTGATGAAGTTCTGCATTGGGAATTCAGGGAGTTAGATGTCAAGTTAAAGGGCAAGATCTCCAGGGTTATAATCTCGGGATTGCTACCTCTGCCATGTGCTAGTGAGGCTGGAACTAGGAAGATTATAGAGTTTAATATGTGGCTAAGGAGTTGATGTACGAGGGAGGGCATTAGATTTTTGGATTGTTGGGCTCTCTTCCAGGAAAGGTAGGACCTGTACAGAAGGGACAGCTTGCACCTGAACTGCAAGGGGACTAATATCTTAGTGGGAAGGTTTGTTAATGCTGCATGGTGGGGTTTAAACTAGAGTTGCAGGGGGATGGGAACCCGAGTGCCAGAACACTTTGTGAAGCGATTGGGAGACAGATATTGGCAAGACCTCAGACAAAATTAAGGATCAAAAGGCTGAGCATGGTGAGACAAAAATTTAAAAGGGTGAATACAGGACTGAAGGTGTTGAATCTGAATGCGCGCAGTACATGGAATAAGGTAGATGAACTTGCAGCACAGCTGCAAATTAGCAGGTATAATGTTGTAGGCATCACTGAATCATGGCTGAAAGGTTATAGCTAGGAGCTTAAGGTCCAAGGATACACGTTGTATCGAAAGGGTAGGCAGGAAGGCAGAGGGGGTGGCATTGCTCTTTTGGCAAAAATGAAATCAAATCATTAGAAAGAGGTGACAGAGGGTCGGATGTTGTTGAATCAATGTGGCTAGAGCTAAGGAAATGTAAAGGTAAAAAGATCCTGATGGAGACCCACCCCCCCCAAAACAGTGGTAAGAATGTGGTCTACAAATTACAAATGGAGATAGAAAGTACATGCCAAAAGGGCTCTGTTACAATTGTCATGGGGGTCTTCAATATGCAGGTAGATTGGGGAAATCAAATTAGTGCTGGAATACAGGAACGTGAATTTCTACAGTGCCTTCGAGATGGCAAGTTAGAGCAGGTTGAGCCCACTGCAGGATCAGCTATTCTGGATTGGATTTTGTGCAATGAACCAGAATTGAGAAGAGTGTTGAAGATAAAAGAACCCTTAGGGGCAAGTGATCATAATAGGGGCATGAGAGAGGAGTCGGCCAGAGTTGATTGGAAAAGAACAGTGGCAGGGATGACGGCAAAGCAGCAATGATTGGTATTTCTGGAAGCAATTCGGAAGGCACAGGATATAGACATCCTAAAGAAGAACAAGTATTCTGAAAGGAAAGATGACACAATTGTGGCTAACAAGAAAAATCAAAGCCAGCATAAAAGCCAAAGAGAGGGCGCATAATAAAGCAAAAATTAGTGGGAAGTTAGAGGATTAGGAAGCTTTTAAAAACCAACAGAAGGCAACTAAAAAAGCCATTAAGGCAAAGATGGAATACGAACGTAAGCTAACCAAGAATGTTAGAGGATTCTAAAAGTTTCTTCAGATACATAAAGTGTAAAAGAGAGGCAACAGTGGATATCAGACCGCTGGAAAACAATGCTGGGGAAATAGTAATGGGGACAATGAAACAGCAGATGAACTGATTAAGTATTTTGCACAAGTCTTCACTGTGGAAGACATTAGCAGTATGGTGGACGTTTCAAGTGTCAGGGGCATCAAATGTATGAAGTTACCATAACTAGAGATAAGGTTCTTGGGAAACTGAAAAGTTGGGAGGTAGATAAGTCGTCTGGACCAGATGGTGTGCACCCCAGAGTTCTGAAAAAAATGGCTGAAAAGATTGTGGCACCATCAGTAAGGATCTTCCAATAATCACTAGATTCTGGAATGGTTCCAGAAAAGTGGAAGATTACAAATGTCACTCCACTCTTCAAGAAGGGAGAGAGGCAAAAGAAAGAAAATTACAGGCCAGTTAGTCTGACCTCAGTGGCTGAGAAGATGTTGGGGTCAATTATTAAGGATAGTGTCTTAGGGTATTTGGAGGCACATGATAAAATAGGCCATAGTCAGCCTGGTTTCCTCAAGGGAAAACCTTGCAACAAATCTGTTGGAATTCTTTGAAGAAATAAGAAGCAGGATAGACAAAGGAGAATCGGTTGATGTTGTATATTTGGATTTTCAGAAGGCCTTTGACAAGGTTAAATTCTTTTTCATTATATGTCAGTGATTTGGATGATAGAATTAATTGCTTTGTTGCAAAGTTTGCAGACGATATCAAGATAGGGGAGGGGCAGGTAATTTCGAGGAAGTAGAGAGGCTACAGAAGGATTTAGACAGATTTGGAGAATGGGCAAAGAAATGGCAGACGCAATAGTGTCAAGATGTGTATGGTCGTGCACTTTGGTAGAAGAAAAGAAAAGGTTGACTATTTTCTAAATGGAGAGAAAATACAAAAACTGAGGTGCAAAGTAATTAGGAGTCCTTGTGCACGATTCCCTGAAGGTTAATTTGAGAAGGCAAATGCAATGATAGCATTCATTTCAAAAGGACTAGAATATATAAGCAAGAATGTAATGTTGAAACTTTATAAAGCACTAGTGAGGCCTCAACTGGGGGTATTGTAAGCAGGTTTTCCCCCCTTATCTTAGAAAAGGATGTGCTGAAACAGGAGAGGGTTCAAAGGAGGTTCACAAAAATGATTCCAGGATTGGATGACTTGTCATATGAAGAGTGTCTGATGGTTGTGCGCCTGTATTCACTAGAATTCAGAAGAATGAGGGGTGACTTCATTGAAACCTACCAAATGGTGAATTTTAAAAAATGGTGAAAGGCCTTGATAGACGGATGTTTTCCGTGGTGGAAGAGTCTAAGACTAGAGGACACAGCCTCAGAATAGAAGGGTGTCCTTTTACAGTGGAGATGAGGAGGAATTACCTTAGCTAGGGAGTGGTGGAAGCCAAGTCTTTATGTATATTTAAGGCAGAGGTTGATAGATTCCTGATTGTTCAGAGCACAAAGGGATATGGGGAGAAGGCAGGAGATTGGGGCTGAGAGGAAAATTGTATTAGCCATGATGAAATAGCAGAGCAGATTCAATGGGCCAAAGATGTTCCCAAGGGAAAGTCCATACCATTGCCTGGACTTCTAGTCTCACTTTCTTTCTTTTGCAGATTTACAATGGGGCATTGGCTTAAACTCATTCAATCCACAGAGCTTTACCAAATGTTTCCACTCAGCTCCCAACCACAAGTTTGGAGAACTGCCAATTTAATTCTGCAAGTACATGTTCCCCACACCAAGCACCACCCCCGCCCCCACTCCACAATGTTTCCAGACTAACTGGATGGAAGCAGGTCTCTGCAGTACACTTATGCAGTCTTTTTATATGTCAAGTGAAACATTATGGGTCAGAAAGCAGGAAAATTCTGCCAGGATGGTTGGCTAGACTCTACAGCAATAATCAAAGTGGGAACAGAGTTTGTGTTGAGATAACGAGTGAATTATAGGTCCTGTGGCTTCCGTTCTTTCTATAGTCTTTACATTCCCTCACCTTCATCTTATCCCACACCACTACTGTCTTGTTAAACTGCTGAGAAGCCCATTAGGATTCTGAGAACTGCAGGAAAAATGCTGCCTCAGTACTCAGATCATGTATCGCAACATTCAAAATCCCACCTACCCTGACCTGATTCTCCACTCACCCTTAAATATCCCACTCAGTTCTAACCCAACATTGAAAGTCACTATAACCACTCCAATGTTTCCTCCCACCACCGAATGTCCTCGCAGTTGCTGCCTCTGACATTCCCACAGTACTGCCTGCTCCAACAAATCACTGAAGTAAAACCCCTTCTCTCCTTCCGACCACCCAGGCTCCAAAACGCGTCTTATAATTGAACACAATTTACTGCACCTCTTTCCATTTATTATGAATTTGTTGCCCATCATGCAAATTTCTATATAAAGGACATCAAGTGTGGATTAGATACACACTTTGCTGCTTATTCTTGAGTGAGCCCCCTCCCAAAAAAAACTTCCAAGCACGATTTCCCTCTCAGACATTGAGAGTAAATAATTGAAGGAATCACCCCAGCCCACTGACTTTTGCCTCTTATGAACACCATCACCTTTCATTTAAAGACTTTATAGCCTACTCTATTCAAGTATTTTACTAATTTTACACTGTTTCATTCTTTTCCACTGGATTGTGATGATACTGCCATTCCCAGTAACACCATCATGCATCTTTTTATTTCTGTACTCTTCTCATTACCCACCACTGATGCCTTAAATCCGCTATTAATAACTTTTTCCTTTCTTACTTCATTAAAGACCATCTACTTTAGTCTCTGCATTTAATACTTCACATCTAACATTTCTTCTAGAATGAAAAAAACACTTCATTTCATTCTCTGGAGCTGTGTAGACTGCCTGGTTAAGGCATCCATTAGTCTTGTGAGACCATGCATCTGCGCCTGGAAAGTCTTCACTCTCCAGGGCGCAGGCCTGGGCAAGGTTGTATGGAAGACCAGCAGTTGCCCATGCTGCAAGTCTCCCCTCTCCACGACACCAATGTTGTCCAAGGGAAAGGCATTAGGACCCATACAGCTTGGCACCAGTGTCGTTGCAGAGCAATGTGTGATGAAGTGCCTTGCTCAAGGACACAACACGTTCCCTCGGCTGGGGCTCGAACTCACGACCTTCAGGTCGCTAGTCCGATGCCTTAACCACTTGGCCACGTGCCCACACTGCCTGGTATTTTCTGTTTTATATTTAATTTCTTTATCCATTTTTATTACGGGTAAAAAGGTAGCTGAAGAGAGATTAGGTCTCCGACCATTGTTTGGTAGAATCTCAGATGGTGACGAGAGGGTGTACAAGAGTGAGATTTGCCAATTAGTGGAGTGGTGTCGCAGCAACAACCTGGCACTCAACGTCAGTAAGACAAAAGAGCTGATTGAGGACTTCAGGAAGGGCAAGATGAAGGAACACATACCAATCCTCATAGAGAGATCAGAAATGGAGAGGGTGAGCAGTTTCAAGTTCCTGGGTGTCAAGATCTCTGAGGACCTGACCTGGTCCCAACATATTGATGCCGTTATAAAAAAGGCAAGAGAGCAACTATACTTCATTAGGACATTGAAGAGATTTGGTATGCCAACAAATACACTCAAAAACTTCTAAAGATGTACCATGGACAGCATTCTGACAGGCTGCATCACTGTCTGATATGGGGAAGCGGGGGACGGTACTGTACAGGACTGAAAGAAGCTGCAGAGGGTTGTAAATCTAGTCAGCTCCATCTTGAGTACTAGCCTACAAAGTACCCAGGACATCTTCAAGGTGTAGTGTCTCAGAAAGGCAGTGTCCATTATTAAGGATCTCCAACACCCAGGGCATGCCCTTTTCTCACTGTTACCATCAGGTAGGAGGTACAGAAGCCTGAAGGCACACACTCAGCGATTCAGGAACAGTTTCTTCCTCTCTGCTGTCTGATTACTAAATGGACATTGAACCCATGAATACTACCTCACTTTTTATATATATTATTTCTGTCTTTTTGCACTATTTTTAATCTATTGATACTGTAATTGATTTACTTATTTATTTTTTTTCCTCTTCATCTATATTATGTATTGAATTGAACTGCTGCTACGAAGTAATTTCACAACACGTGCTGGTGATAGTAAACCTGATTCTGTTTCTGATTCCTTGAAGACCTATCTACAAACGTAGTAATCTACATGTGATTCCACAGAAAATGTGCTGGATCTTCTACATGTGGAATCACATGTAGATTACTACGTTTGTAGATAGGTCTTCAAGGAATCAGAAACAGAATCAGGTTTACTATCACCAGCACGTGTTGTGAAATTACTTCGTAGCAGCAGTTCAATTCAATACATAATATAGATGAAGAGGAAAAAAAATAAATAAGTAAATCAATACTTCTTGCCCGTTTTTACTGTGGAAAAGTATATTGAAGTTAGAGAGATCGGGCGAGGCAACAGTGATTTCCTCAAAGTTCAAAGTAAAATTTATTATCAGAGTGCATACGTGTCACTTCATGCAACCCTAAGATTCTTTTCCTGCTTAACAAATCTATAAAACAATAACTGTAAACTGTAAAATTCAGGAACTGTTAGCTGTTTTCAAACTGTGCAAGTACAGATATAATAATGAATAACAAGCATGAAGTAACAATATAAGAGTCCTTAAATGAGCATAGCTATCCCATTTTGTTCAAAAGCCTGATGGTTGAGGGGTAGTAACTGTTCCTGAACCTGGTGGTGTGACTCCTGAACAACCTGAACCTTCTACCTGATGGCAGCAGCAAGAAAACAGTAAGGCCTGGGTGGTGAGGATCTCTGATGATGGATGCTGCTTTTCTACAGCAACATTTCATGTAGATATGCTCAACAGTTGGTAGGGTTTTACCTGTGCTATACTGGGTCAAATCCAACCACCTTTTGTAGGATTTTTCACTCAAAAGGCATTAGTGTTCCAAAACCAGTCCACAATGCAGCCAGTCAGTACACTTTTCACCACATATCTATAGAAGTTTGCCAGGATTTTCAATGACATGCCGAACCTCCATAGACTGCTGAGGGAGTAGAGGCACTATCAGGCTTTCTTCACAATATTTATATGATAGGTCTAGGACAGGTCCTCTGAGATGGAGACACCCAGGAATTTGAAGCTACTGACCCTCTCCACCTCTGATCCTCCAATGATTACAGGCTTATCGACCTCTGGTTTCCCTCTCCTGAAGCTAACAGACAGTTCTTTTGTCTGATTAACATCGAGTGAGAAGTTGTTGTGATGAGACCAGTCAGATTTCAATCTCCCTCCTGTATGCTGATTTATCACCCCTTTTGATAAAACTCTCCCTTTTAGAGCATATCAACATTATGAAGATGGTGTTGGAGGTCTTGAAACATGCAAAGTTAGACAGATTCATCAGTCTTGACTGGGTGTACGCACAGATTTAATGGGAAGCAAGATTGGAGATTGCTGGGGCCTCACGGGAGTTTTTTAAAAATTTTCCTTATTCAGAGATGTTGTACCAAAAGATTGGAGGATAGCTAATGTTGTGCATTTAAGAAATGCAGCGGGGATCAGCCAGGGAACAACAGAATGGTGAACCTTTTATTAATGGTGGGCAAGTTATTGGAAGGGATTCAGAGATATAGAATCCATTTTCATTTGGAAAGTCAAGGACTGATCAAGGATAGTTAGAATGACTTTGCATGTGGAAAACCACGTCTCATTAATTTAACTGAGTTTTGTTTTTGAAAAGGTGAGCAAGAGGATTGACAAGAATAGGGTGGTAGGACTTCAACTAGAATTCCCATCCCATGATCCTCTCCCTTCCCCAGTCTGGTATCCCTTTTGCCAATCAACTTTCTAGCTCTTAGATCCACCCCTCCCCTCCTGTCTTCTCCTATCATTTTGGATCTCCCCCTCCTACTTTCAAATCTCTTACTAGCTCTTGTTTCAGTTAGTACTGACGAAGGATCCCAGCCCGAAATGTCGACTGTACCTCTTCCTAGAGATGCTGCCTGGCTTGCTGTGTTCCACCAGCATTTTATGTGTGTTGATCATGGATAAAAGATTGGCTGACTGGCAGGAAACAAAGAAAGCCTTTTCTGGTTGGGTGTTGGTGGCTAGTGTTGTTCTGCAGGGATCAGTGTTGGGACTGCTTCTTTTCATGTTATATGTCAATGATCTCGATGACAAAACTGATTACTTTGTGGCCAAGTTTGCGGATGATACCAAGATTGGTGGAGGGGCAGGTAGTATTGAGGAAGCAGGGAGTCTGCAGAAGGACTTGGACAGATTAGGACAATGGGCAAATAATTGGCAGATGGAGTAGTTTAGGAAAGTGCATAGTCATGCATTTCAGTAGAAGGAATAAAGGCAGAAACTATTTACTAAAAAGGGACATGGGAGTCTGAGTATATGATTCGCCATAAGGTTAATTTGCAGGTTGAATCGGTGGTAAGAAAGGTAAATGCAATGTTAGCATTCATTTTGGGAGAAGTAGAATATAAAATCAAGGATGTAATGCTGAGGTGTTACAAGGCATTAGTCTGACCACGTTTGAAATTTGCTGATAAGTTTTGGGCTTCTTATCTACGAAAGGTTGTGCTGGCATTTGAGAAGGTCCAGGGAACATTCACGAGAATAATCCCAGGAATGAAAGGGTTAACTTATGAGTAGCATTTGATGGCTCTATACCTGTACTGCTGGAGTTCAGGAGAATGAGACAGGAACTCATTGAAACCTATTGAAATGAAAAGCATGTTTCCAGTAGCGGGGTAGTCCTGGACCCAGAGGGTACAGCCTCGGAATAGAAGACTGTCCTTTTTTCAGCTCTGGAGGAATTACTATAGCTAGCGGGTGGTGAATCTGAAGAATTCATTGCCACAGATGGCTGTGGAAGCCAAATCATTAAGTATCTTAATGGTGGTTGGTTGTTGACTTCAAAAGGAGTAGCGGACCACATGACCCCATTTAAATCAGTGGTGCGCAAGTGGAACAGGTCAGAAGCTTTAAGTTCCTCGGGGTCAATATCACAAATGACCTGACTTGGTCCACCCAGCAGAGTCCACTGCCAAGAAGGCCCACCAACGCCTTTACTTCCTGAGAAAGCTCAAGAAATTTGGCCTGTTCCCTAAAACCCTCACTAATTTTTATAGATGCACCGTAAAAAGCATTCTTCTAGGGTGCATCACAACCTGGTATGGAAGTTGTCCTGCCCAAGACTGGAAGAAGCTACAGGAGATCGTGAACACAGTGCAGCCCATCACACAAACCAATCTTCCATCCTTGGACTCACTTTATACCACACGCTGTCGGAGCAGTGCTGCCAGGATAATCAAGGACAAGACCCACCCAGCCAGCCAACACACTTTTCGTCCCCCTTCCCTCCGAGAGAAGGCTCAGGAGCTTGAGGACTCGTACGGCCAGATTTGGGAACAGCTTCTTTCCAACTGTGATAAGATTGCTGAACGGATCCTGACCCAGATCTGGGCCATACCCTCCAAATATCCGGACCTGCCTCTCTGTTTTTTTGCACTACCTTACTGTCCATTTTCTATTTATGATTTATAATTTAAATTTTTAATATTTACTATCGATTTGTACTCCAGGGAGCGGGAAGCGCAGAATCAAATAATGCTGTGATGATTGTACGCTCTAGTATCAACTGTTTGCCGACAATAAAGTATAAAGTATCTTTAAAACGGTGGTTGATCGGTTTTTGATCAGTAAGGACATAAATTGATGGTGGAGCAAACTCGATGGGCTGAAAGGCCTACTTCTGCTCCATTGTTTTATGGTGCTATCAAGCCTTCTATGCTGTACAATTATGATTCTATGACTCTAAAATTCATGGTACTGTCAGTCTTCAGAATTACAGTGTGAAGATTGGTGAGGCATAGTGGTATTCAAGGGTTTTACTGTAGCAAAGATGAAATAATTATTGAGATAGGTGGGAATGCTGGGACTGTCACATAAGGTTAGGAAACACTCTGGGGCTTCATTTGGTTCTGTGACCTAAAATCACCTAAGAGCCGCTTAAGTGCAGTAAAAGGATCTATTAGTAGTGCTGGCTTAAGTAACTGTGATGTGATGCACCACTCACTATCCCAGAGTCAATATAATCACATCCAGAAAGACAAAAGGAGCCTACAGATGCTGGAAGAACTCAGTGGGTTAAGCACACGGAGGCAAAAAGGTTAAGTCGACGTTTTGGGTCAAGAACCTGAATCAGAGTCCACATACCATTGTCAATGAAAATTTTATTAGAGGAGGAGTACACCAGTACATCTGCATACATATATATTGTGACAACCTGAACAAAGTTTGGCTGTCTGCTCCAAGGGGGAATATTCTACTGACTGAATGAGTATGAGTAGCAACTGCAAATGAAAAAAAACGGATTGTGGCCTGGGATTCTATCCTCATTTGTATCCCTGCGCAGCAATTAGTACAAGTAATACAAAATGAAGATACAGCAATATTGAATTTTTAAAAATTACCTGTGGCAGCAACCCTCTTCAGATACAGTTTCCATGACAGACAAACACATGGCTTGCCAGTACACCATGAAGTGAGTGTTCGGCTTATCCCGGAAAATACAAAGATCATTGCTAGGTGAACTAACGTCATGAAGAGAGGATAATGGAACCACTAAAAGATGAGGGAAAAAATAGCAATCATTAAAATGTATAAATATCTGGCACTGACACTATCATTTTGGATGATATGCTGTTTAACAATGCAATACTGGAGCATATCAAGTTTACAAAATTAGGCTATGTCTCTTAAGTCTCAGGGATGTTCTGTACTCAAAAGTTCAGAATTTAGGATGAATTGCCAAGTTTACTTTCACCTTTGATTTTAAAGTACAGTGGATTCTGGTTAATTGGGCCATCAGCCAATCGGGACAGTGGCTTATTTGGGACAACAGTTAAAGAAAAAAAGAAAATCAAGAACGTAACTGAGATTCCCCTTGTTTATTTGGGATATTATGTTACTTAATTGGGGCAGGAGTCTGTTGCTAAACAGTTTCTAACCAGCATCAGACATGTGCACCTATGTGGCCATTAGACACTACACCATGCTTAGAGTGGACAGTTTTTAAACCGCGTTAGTCACCTGTGCTTGTGTTCAAAAGTGATTTTTGTCTGATAGTTGGTGAGAATGGGGAGTTTCTGCGTATGGGATGTCCATGGAGGGGTTGCACCTCTGGTGGAGGGGCCTGATGTGTACATCCTAGGACAGCTTGCCCACCTTTGGTTCCCACCAGACACTTAGCTCTCACCTGTGGCTCCAGGTAGCTGTTTGCATGTGACAACAGCCACACCCCCAAAACACCACTTTGACAGGTGGGCTAAAGCAGGTGAGGGTAGCCAGCAGCCTGATACCCCGGTGAGATAGGGACAGCCTGCCCTCGCATGCGACGTCAGCTCTGACTGGGCCGATGAGATCTACAGTGCAATCCAACGGCCAGGAAGGCGACTCTGCAACGTTCCATGGAAAGAGAAGGGAATGGCAAGGCACAGAAGTCATGGTCATCCACTGCAACCAAGGAAGACCCCAGCTGCGATGCTTGTTTGTACCACTGGACCCAGAATTCTGAGGTCGAGAGATTGTAACTGTCCCAGCACAACAGCTTTTCCACTTTAAAAAATTCTCCCACACAGGTTTCTTGTCATCGTTGGACATTACTGACAACCACCAACTGGTGAGAAATAAGTAGTAAGACAATTTAGAACTGTTTTGACCATTAGGGTTTCAAGCATTCAGGTTAGTTACCAGAAACAGTCAGAAGTGAAAATAAATGATTTTGCTATCTCAACAAGTTAGGAACTATGAGAAGTTTAAGAGCATCATCTTGAATATTACAAAGAAAATGAAGATTTGGAGGATGCAATCGCTGCAAGCATTGTATGAAAGCAGTCCATTACCAACACAGGTGTCTGCACTGATTTTGTTCATTAACATTCAATGAAAAGGACGCAACAGTGTACACTGATGAATACCTCCATTAATAACTATTGAGAATTTAATACACTTTTATAGTACTGTAGTAGTATTGATAATGTTCTAAATACACAATTTGTTACTCAGTTAAACAGCAGTTTGGCTTTTTTATACTTTAACTATTTCTATGGCACTTCGGCTAATTGGGCAGTCACTTAATTGGGCCAAAATATACTGGTCTCCATATGTCCAAATTAATCGGAATCCACTGCTTTGTTGAGACCAGAGATGAAAAGAAATTAGAAAGTCTATATCACGAAAGTACAGAGGAGTGCATCATTTCTGAAACGATTAACCTGCCCATCCTGTCAAGCAGCTCTTCCCCCATCTGTGGCACAGTCTGCAGGTTCTCTGTTGCTCCATCTGTTACCTTGGAAAAGCTATTCTGTTATCACCAGGTAGGCCAACTGTCAAAGTAGTATGGAGTTTTACAGGTTCAGCATCCCTTTATCCGAAATTCCAAAACCCAAAAACATCCAAAATCTGAAATTTTATTTTGAGCGCTGACATATCATCACAAATGGAAAATTGCACAAGGCACCGGGAAGGTTCCCAGCTGAAGCGCAGGTCTCTGCACACAAATAGTTCAGGGAAGTGACCTCACATATGTAATGAACAGAGGTTAATGAAAAACAGAAAAGCACTGTATAAAGTGAAAAATGAAGATCTCAATTATGTATTGAAGGAGGGAATTCATCAGGTTGGAGTGAACATATGCCATTTAACAGTATGCTGATCATGCAACAAGCAAAGACATCATGACAAACTGAAAATTGAAGGTCACTGTGAATATTCAGATGGCTAGTTGCAGAAATTTAAGAAAAGGCAAAGTATTAAATTTTTAAAGATTTGTGGTGATGAAGTGTCTTCTGAGCACAAAACAGCAGAAAAAAATCATTGATTTTGTGAAGATCGTTGCTGATGAAAATCCAACATGCTGAACTGGGCAAAAAGTTGCACGGCACAAGATTTTTGGACACACTGGTCATTACAAATTAGAGGGAACATTGGCCTGAAGAGTCTACACTGCATCTCAATAAATAAAATTTATTCCAAATCATTTTTTCCAACTTTTCCAAGTCGTCAACAGTTCAAAGGCAACAATAATATTGCAATCCTATGCTATTTCACACACACACAATAGCAGTAGAGTTCCAAATAGGCAAAACAAAGGATCCATACAGAATGCCAAATCTTCCCAATTCACAAAGTGCCCCTCAGCTCTGATCATTTGTTCTGACAATACAGAATTATCATACTTTAAAAAGGAAACAAAGATAAATTTACATGCCAACAGGTCCACTGCCCTTCAAGATCAACAGACCTAGTTTGCTATCAAAAACTCCGGCTTCTAAACTCCCAATGTATTTTTTTCTGGTTATCCTAATTTTATTTGGAAAAATTGCTATTTCTGCAGCAAATTTTGATAAGCTGTTTTATCCAATCTATTTTCTGATTATATTAAATGTTTGGCTGCACAGCTGTGGCCTCCACCATAAATCCTGCCTTCCTCCAACTCATTCACTGACAACAATGTCAAAAGATATTTTGTTAATCGCGTTGATCTGATCTGAACCAACATCATCTCTCAAAGTAACACAACAGGAGACATGTCTGCTTCCTTTTGTCAGATTCTGGGGGAACAAATTGTATCATTTCTTAATGCATGCATTACTAAATAACAATAAAAGAGGACTGCGTGTCCTCATAATCTAATCTAATCAATGAGTTAATTCAATAGCCATTTTAGAAACTTCATGCATCCTGACGAAGGGTCTCGGCCTGAAACGTCGACTGCGCCTCTTCCTATAGATACTGCTTGGCCTGCTGCGTTCACCAGCAACTTTGATGTATGTTGCACACAATTTATGCAAGGCTTTGGTGCTGCATCACAAGTGTTACCTTTAAATCGAAACCCCATTAACTCTTTAGGGGCCCCTATCTCATTTGGTGCGGTAATATCCTTTGGCACTATCTGAAGGTTAAAAGTGCCTCCCGAGTGGTCAAACCCTTTATACTCATCTTTGTTGAACCTCAAGCAGCTGCTACATTCCAATGTCACAGCAATTGGTTATGAATCACCGGGGCGCTGGAGGGTGTGCATGTAACATAAATGCAAAACTCCGTTTAAAACAGAAGCCTCTGATGCAAGATGCAAAATGCAAGACATGCGTATTGTTTTGCCCGGTACCTCTACAACTCTAGAGCGGCCACATCACGGTGCAAACATTGTACAAGTTACGATGGGCAAACTGCATTAACTTACCTTCATCACCCACTTGTTGTAGAAGGTAATACCAATGGAGAAACAGTAGTAAAAAAGTACCAGGAAAACAGTCAGCAAGGCTTTCCTCAGGAAGGACAGGCACAAACAAAAATAACTCATGATCTTGCTGCTGCTGCTACTCGTTGCAGGCCTATTCTGGACCCAGCAACAGCATCAAACCGCTGGGGAGACCTCCGCAACCACCAACTCAAACACCTCCATCACCCCGCTGGTGGCGACGACGTACCCAAGCGACGCTCAGTAACGTGGCCAGCCGCCCGCGCACAGCACCCTGGGAGGGTGCGCTTGCTCTTAAAATTAATCGCGTCGAGGCGAAATAGCTGTCCAGTTCTTCCTCCACACGTGTAGTTGTCCGTAGAGTTATATAAAAAAAATTTTTGAAAAATGTCACCTTATTAAGTCAATCGACGGGTCTTGTCACCCCGTCCACCATGTTGGTAAGGTCAAGGACGTCTGGCGCTTTATTATTGTCACGCGCGGTGTCTGTCAGAGCCGTGGCCCGGAGCGGAAAGCCAAGATTTAGATGTGGGAACTCGGCCCAAGCGTTCCCGTCCGGGTACTGGATGAAAGAAGTTTCTGGGAAACGGATAAATAACTAGCGAATTGAGGAATCAGAATCAGATTGACTATCACTGGCATAGTTCGTGAGACTGGCTGTTATTCGACAGCAGTATATTGCAATACATAATAACAAAAAACTGAATTATAGTAAGCATATGTATTAAAAAGTGAAATAATTAGTGCAGAAATTGAAAAAAAGTAGTGAGGTAGTATTGATGGGTTCAGTGTCTATTCAGAAACCTGGTGGCAGAAGGGAAGAAGCTATTCCTGAAACATTGAGTGTGTGCCTTCGGGCTCCTGCACCTTCTCTCTGATGGTAGCAATGAGAAGAGGGCATGTCTTGGGTGATGGGGTCCTTAACGATGGATGCTGCCTCTTTACAGCACCGCTCCTTGAAGGTGTCCTGAATGCTGGGAGGCTAGTGCCCATGATGGAGCTGACTGAGATTACAACTTTCTGCAGCCTGCTTTGATCCTATGCTGTGTCGTCCCCCCCCCCCACCCTTACCAGACGGTGATACAGCCAGTTAGAATGCTCTCCACTGTACATTGTAGAAATTTGTGAGCATCTTTGGTGACATACCAAGTCTCCTCAAACTCCCAATGAAATATAGCCACTGTCATATCTTCTTTGTAACTACCTTGATATGTTGGGGCTAGGATAGATCCTCAGAGATATTGACACCCAGGAACTTGAAATTGCTCATCCTTTCCACTTCTGATCCCTCGATAAGGACGAGTGTGTGTGTTCCCTCATCTTACCCTTTCTGATGCCCGTAATCAATTCTTTAGTGTTACTGAGGTTGAATGTAAGATTGTTGCTGTGACATCACTCAACCAGCTAATCTAACCCAGTCCTGTATGCCTTCTCGTCACTATGTGAAAATCTGCCAACAATAGTAGTGTTATCAGCAAATTTATAGATGACATTTAAGCTGTGCATAGACATACAGTCATAGGTGTAGAGAGAGTAGAGCAGTGGACTAAGCACACATCCCTGAGGTGCATCAGTGTTAATTAACAATGAGGTGGAGATGTTATTACCAATCATCACAGACTGGTCTTCTGGTGAGAAAGTCAAGGATCCAGTTGTAGAGGGAGGAAGAGAGGCCTACGTTTTGGAGCTTTTTGATCAGAACTGTAGGAATGATTGTGTTAAACATTGAACTGTAGACAATAAACAGCAGCCTGACGTAAGTATTAGTGTTGTCCAGGTGATCCAAGGCTGCATGAAGAGTCAATGAGATCACATGTGTTGTATACCTATTGTGGCAGTAGGCAAATTGCAGGGGGTCCAGGTACTTGCTTGGGCAGGAGTTGATTGTAGCCATAACTAACCTCTCAAAGCACTTCACCACGGTAGATATGAGTCTTCAATGCAGCTAACCACACTGCGGGGCATTGGTGCACCAAAACTTGGATGCCTGCCACTGTTCAGTCGACACCATGATAATGTAGAGCTGTGTCACTCTCATCATTATCAGACTTTTCGTAAACAGTATGCAGATTAGTGCTCTTTTGGAAACTGCAGCTTCACGTTTTATCTTATTCTCTTCCCTGTGCAGTCCATTTATTTTCGTCTGCATGACATGTTCTTTGTATGTGTTCTACTTAGTTACATTTTCTGCAAGTTTCACCTTTAAACCTGCTTTGGTCTGGTGTTTGTGAGCCCCTCCCATAACAGCAACACAATTATTCCAGCCAGGCCATTTCCTTTCTAGACGTTGCAATTTTGTTCACGGTCACTTTCATTCCTGACTGCCTGAATTGCTTCTCTGTCTGCTGTTTCCATTGATAGCAATTCCAACTGCTCTTTTAAATGTAAGTTGTTCTTCCTTTAGGAGCCATTTTTGAATGTCTTCTTGTAAGATTCCACAAACTAAACAATCTTAATGCATCATTAGGCCAATCACTGAACTGACAAAGCTCAGACAACTTCTTCATTCCAGCTACATATGCAGAAATGGACCCCCCTTCCTTTTGAATCCTCTTACGAAACCTAAAGCATTCTGCAATCAACAATGGTTTTGGTTCTAAATATTCCTGCATTACTTTCACGATATCACCAAAGCTCATTTCAGCTGGTTTGGTTGGAGCTGTCAAACTTTTAAGCAAACTGTGTGCCTTTAAACCCAGTGCACTTGGCAAAATTGGTACTTGTTTCTCATTGGCTAATTAATTTGTTTTATAATAATGTTCAATCTGTTCCATATACAATATCCAGTTATCTGTTTTATAATCAAACATGTCAATCTTTCCAATGTAGCTAGATATTTCTGCTCTTTTTTATGATTATTATCACCCGATACTCACTGTTTATGAACCCCTGTTTATGAATCCGTTTTCTGTCTTTTTTTAACTGGGCCATTATCAAAGAAAACATGTTGTGCCTTTTTAACTTAACCTTTTGTCGATGCACTTTTTTAACTCACAACGTTTTATTGCACTTCAACAGATAGGAAATTGTCTCAGAACATACACAAAATGCTGGTGGAACGCAGCAGGCCAGGCAGCATCTATAGGAAGAGGTACAGTCGACGTTTCGGGCTGAGACCCTTCGTCAGGACTAACTGAAAGAAGAGATAGTAAGAGATTTGAAAGTGGGAGGGGGAGGGGGAGATCCGAAATGATAGGAGAAGACAGGAGGGGGAGGGATGGAGCTAAGAGCTGGAAAGTTGATTGGCAAAATACCTTGTTGACACAGTAATTTTTGTAACTCCAAAACATAAAACTTAATATAAAGGAAAAGACAGGAGTCCGAAATGTCAGTCTAACTTCATTTTTTTCCTTTAAGCAAGATATGCATGTATTACGTGGTTGCATGATGATGTATGCTATTTACGTACTTTTACATAAAACCCGCAATGTATTAAGTAAACAACAAAGAAAGCTTAATCAAACAGTATATTGACAATATTACTTAAATATTACTGAAATATTAAATACGCAACAGGAGTAATCACAGAAGTGCCTTTAAATTTATCCATGGACCAAGTTGAAAATAACTTAGTCGGGAAAAAGCTGTAGATGCTAAACGTTTTGTGGTGGATGAAGAAGAGATAGCTTATTGGTGTTGATTGAATTTGATGAAAAAATGTTGCTGGATAGAGATAAGTTTGGCTTTATAAACCCTTTGGTTTGAGTTTGTATGTCACCCACTTTGGGATACTTTCCAGTATCAGAAGTTAGGTCACGTAGCAGCTGTGTGTAGGAGTAAAAAGTGGTGTGGTAGATGTGGTGGGGAACATGATTATGGTGATTATGGACAAAAAATTAGGCCAAATGCAGCAATTGTGGAGGGGAACATAGCTCTGCTTACGGAAGGTGTCCTGTATATAAGAAAGCTGTCGAAGTGCAGTGTGGTCAGGTAAAAATGGGCACATTATTTGCAGAGGTTCTTCAGAAAGTACAGAAGACAGTGTCAATGGGACCTATTATATCCAGAATACAGATAAATTACAGTAAGTGTATAAAGTGCATGATTTTTTTACAAAGGATTTGTTCATTGTTGATGAACTAAAATTTATTACTTTCATGACAGATGTGGTGAATTGTACAGCACAAGCTAAAAGTAGGACAGAAAAAAATGAAAATTATATTAAGACCTGTGGAAAAACATAGAGGTAAAAGGCAACTCTAGAAATTATTAATGGTGCTTTATGTGGAAGGGTAACTAATATTCAAACATCTAAGAAGGGTTGTTAATGTTTTTATTTCTCTTTTTCTCTTGTTCTTTTTTTTAATAATGGAATGCTAGAAGAATGCTAGGAGATGGTATTAAACAGGAAATTAGAAATGTGTGCAATAAAGGAACAGCAGTTATAATGGGTGACTTCAATCTACATGTAGATTGGGTGAACCAAATTGGTAAAGGTGCTGAGGAAGAGGATTTCTTGGAATGTATGCGGGATGGTTTTTTGAACCAACATGTCGAGGAACCAACTAGAGAGCGGGCTATTCTGGACTGGGTTTTGAGCAATGAGGAAGGGTTAATTAGCAATCTTGTCGTGAGAGGCCCCTTGGGTAAGAGTGACCATAATATGGTGGAATTCTTCATTAAGATGGAGAGTGACATAGTTAATTCAGAAACAAAGGTTCTGAACTTAAAGAGGGGTAACTTTGAAGGTATGAGACGTGAATTAGCTAAGATAGACTGGCAAATGACACTTATAGGATTGACGGTGGATATGCAATGGCAAGCATTTAAAGGTTGCATGGATGAACTACAACAATTGTTCATCCCAGTTTGGCAAAAGAATAAATCAAGGAAGGTAGTGCACCCGTGGCTGACAAGAGAAATTAGGGATAGTATCAATTCCAAAGAAGAAGCATACAAATTAGCCAGAGAAAGTGGCTCACCTGAGGACTGGGAGAAATTCAGAGTTCAGCAGAGGACGACAAAGGGCTTAATTAGGAAGGGGAAAAAAAGATTATGAGAGAAAAGTGGCAGGGAACATAAAAACTGACTGTAAAAGCTTTTATAGATATGTAAAAAGGAAAAGACTGGTAAAGACAAATGTAGGTCCCCTGCAGACAGAAACAGGTGAATTGATTATGGGGAGCAAGGACATGGCAGACCAATTGAATAATTACTTTGGTTCTGTCTTCACTAAGGAGGACATAAATAATCTTCCAGAAATAGTAGGGGACAGAGGGTCCAGTGAGATGGAGGAACTGAGCGAAATACATGTTAGTAGGGAAGTGGTGTTAGGTAAATTGAAGGGATTGAAGGCAGATAAATCCCCAGGGCCAGATGGTCTGCATCCTAGAATGCTTAAGGAAGTCGCCCAAGAAATAGTGGACGCATTAGTGATAATTTTTCAAAACTCGTTAGATTCTGGACTAGTTCCTGAGGGTTGGAGGGTGGCTAATGTAACCCCACTTCTTAAAAAAGGAGGGAGAGAGAAACCGGGGAATTATAGACCGGTTAGCCTAACGTCGGTGGTGGGGAAACTGCTGGAGTCAGTTATCAAAGATGTGATAACAGCACATTTGGAAAGCGGTGAAATGATCGGACAAAGTCAGCATGGATTTGTGAAAGGAAAATCATGTCTGACGAATCTCATAGAATTTTTTGAGGATGTAACTAGTAGAGTGGATAGGGGAGAACCAGTGGATGTGGTGTATTTGGATTTTCAAAAGGCTTTTGACAAGGTCCCACACAGGAGATTAGTGTGCAAACTTAAAGCACACGGTATTGGGGGTAAGGTATTGATGTGGATGGAGAATTGGTTAGCAGACAGGAAGCAAAGAGTGGGAATAAACGGAACCTTTTCAGAATGGCAGGCGGTGACTAGTGGGGTACCGCAAGGCTCAGTGCTGGGACCTCAGTTGTTTACAATATATATTAATGACTTGGATGAGGGAATTAAATGCAGCATCTCCAAGTTTGCGGATGACACGAAGCTGGGTGGCAGTGTTAGCTGTGAGGAGGATGCTAAGAGGATGCAGAGTGACTTGGATAGGTTGGATGAGTGGGCAAATTCATGGCAGATGCAATTTAATGTGGATAAATGTGAAGTTATCCACTTTGGTGGCAAAAATAGGAAAACAGATTATTATCTGAATGGTGGCCAATTAGAAAAGGGGAGGTGCAACGAGACCTGGGTGTCATTATACACCAGTCATTGAAAGTGGGCATGCAGGTACAGCAGGCGGTGAAAAAGGTGAATGGTATGCTGGCATTTATAGCGAGAGGATTCGAGTACAGGAGCAGGGAGGTACTACTGCAGTTGTACAAGGCCTCGGTGAGACCACACCTGGAGTATTGTGTGCAGTTTTGGTCCCCTAATCTGA